>NW_017731436.1:1952268-1964142 GCF_001890085.2 Hipposideros armiger
GGGAAGAGCGCAATGATGGTGCCAACTTGGGCCAGTGAAGCAATGTCCCCCACAACTAGACTGAAGAAAAAAATGACAGCGACTTGTCTGTTCCCCTTTCCCCAATTCCCCAGCACTGTTCCCATCCCCCCAATTCCCCAATAAAAATCTTAAAAATAATAATAATACTCTGAACCAGAACCATTGGGATCATTTCCACTCAACAATAGTAAACCACTAAAACTTCTGTTTAATGACTAGTTATATAACATAACCTGGAAAGAACCACATAAGTATGAAGATTAGCGTTACAAAGATCTTAGAGATGATTACATAGATGAAGAAGCTAATGCTTTCAGAGGCTAAACGGTTTACCCAACACCACTCAGCTAGTTAGGGGCAGAGAAAAGAAAATATACTAGAGAACAAGATCTTATAAATATATTCAGCACATAAAACTTAGTCTAATATCATGTTTTATATCTCTTCTAAGATAAAGGACTATTTTTAATATATAAAGCAAACCAACAGTTAAAAACTTTTTAAATGTGATTTTCTTTTTTTTTTTTCAAAAAAAGCAAAATGTGATTATCGTGTAGTAAGAAAGCCACAGGGGGAGGTTGGAATTGTGGTGAAATATGACTGAGTCTGTAATAGAAGTATGCGTGAGGAACTAAGGGAGGAGAGGGGGTGGACGCTTAGCTTAGCCAAGAAAAACTGGAGTAATACAGCTTCCCAGAGTAATGACAGCTGAGTTGAGCCTTGAAGACAAAGTGGACATTAACCAGATGGAGAAGGCTGGTGACATTAGGAGAACACAGAAGAAAACAGGAGAAATAGGCAGGGGTCAGAACACAACAGGGCATTTTCCTGAGTCCTACAGGGATTCTGGAGGATCTTAGGCAAGAAAGGACACATTTTCATGCTTTGAAATCATCTCTACAGAATGGATAGGACAAGATGCAAGAGTACAGGCAAGAAAACCAGTTAGCTGGCTATTGCAATCGTTCGTGTGAGACGGCAGGAGTGATCTGAGCAACCCCGTGGCACTGGTGACAGAGAGGAAGAAATATTTTTTGAAAAATAAGTAAATAGGCATTAAAAGCTGTAGGATTTGCGACCAAATCAGGTTGATGGAGACGGGGAGGGATGGAGGACAGGGAAACATCAGGATGACGCTCAGGCTGATAGCTTGGAGCTGGGAAAACAGAGACACCACTTGACTAGAGGGGAGAAATGGCAAAAAAGCGAGTTTGCAAGGAAGACAGTCCATTATTGCATACATATATCCTAGTAGAGATGTCTAGTTAGCTTTGAGTATTTGGTCCTGGATTGCGATAGAGTCACCTGAGTGGTAAAGCAAGAATTGGGTATTTCTATATAAGATTACTCTGAGGAGAGAGCCTTAAAAAGTTATACATATATAATTTTGTAGGAATAAAAATTCTCCAGAATTGCCATATATAGTTTAGGTCCCTCTGGTGTACGGGTAGAGTCAGTAGCATAAAATGAAATCTCACAGAGAAAGTATGTCACTTGAAAGAGATCTGAGATATTTGCCTCCAAATTAAGAGGTAGAGAGGCAGGAAGAAAACCAGGAGTGCTTTGTGCCAGGGAAACCCAAAACAGTATTGCCATATATTCCAAAAATTTAACCAAAAAAAAGCATGGAATGCAAAACAAAGGTAAACGACAAATATAATACATTTTTAAAAAATGGAGTAGAAACTGTCCTTTCAATTTTGGCAATTAAAAACTCATCGATAATATTATTGAGACTGGTTTTACATAACATCTCACACAATGTGAAGCCCTCACTGTGTATACAGCAGATACTCAATAACTGCTTACTGAATTAACGAGAGGATTTCCACTGCAGATTTGCAAAAATAATTTTGGTTGTTTTCTATGAATTCTGAAAAGGTTGTTACTGCTTACATGATGAGCATATACCTATACAACCAAGACAGCAGTTGAGTGTTTTGTATTAAGCAAAATCAATTAAGCCTAAAAGTGGGTTAACTTTTAAGAAAGGTAAAAATGTACAGTTTCATGTTTTTCTCAGCCCAACTATGTTATATAGATTTAATCAAAGAGCTAAAGTTTCAAACTGGGGAGGAAAGCATGACTCTTTGAAGGGTTACGTGAGAAATTGTATATTAATTGCTGAGTGTGATTCTGGGTGTGAAGATACTCCAGAAATGATAGCCATCAGTATCATTACAACATTTCTGGAATTAATTTATTCTCTATTCAAAGATAGTTGTAGAACCTAATGGTTTCTACATGATGTGCCCAAGTGGAATTATTGGGCATTAATCTCAAAAAATTAATTTTTTTCTATTGAAAATATGTTCATAGTAACACTGGTGTGAATGATAATAAAGTTGAATTATTGCCATGATAGTGTTCTGTTTCCTTGACATCCTCTATTCCAAAGACATTGTCAAAATTATCCTCTGAGGCATTTCACCCCATTATAAATATCGCATTCCCCAACCTCAGTCGTACATACATAACTATTCTTGCAAGAGTAAGGGGAGAATCAAGAAAGAAAGGGAGCTAGGAATCATTGCTGCTATTCTTTATGTCAGCAAGCATTACAGGTATTTTCAGCAGCCTGTTTTGGTCTATTGCTTGTTACAGCAATATGAAAAACTGTGTAATTACATTCTAGGAATAATTGATATAAACATATAAAGGATGAATCACAATCATACCTTGTATTTTTTTCTCTCTCTCCTTTCAAACCTCTCTCTCTTTTTACAGTAGCTGCATGTTGGTTCTAGGCTGAGTGCCAGTTGTATCAATTAAACAGTAACTAATTCAAGTACATTTGCAATCTGTGTTTGAAATGCCAGCCCATACAGTAGTTACCAATTAAGCATGAGGCAGATTAATGGATGCATTGTTCTCCTGGGCTAACTCCACCACATTGTCATTAAGCAGTAAGCCCTAGTGAACCAAAGACTTCCATTTAAAAAGAAAGGGAAAGACATGCTTACAAAAAAAATTAAAAAAAAATAGTTGGCTGTTTTATATCAAGCAGAATTACTTAACGGGAAAGGTGGAGGGTAACCTTTTGAAGGAGGAAGAAATTATGGCTGTTTAGTGTTTTTTCTCAATCCTTTTATTTTGCATAGATTTGATCAATGGAGAAATATAACGGTGCAAAATGGGGAGGAAAATAATGGGAACAGATCAGACAGACAAATGGCTCCTGTAAGTTCACAGTTCTTAAAACAGATGTTCTTTTCAGCTGGCTATAGTGTATCATTATCTCCAGGAACCCTGAAGAGAAAGTACAAAGATTCTCTAGGGAGAGTGGAAATGCAGCGTATTTATTGTGCAAAATACTTGGCTGTGTACCCTCCACCCCCACCCCACCCACCATTGCCCATTTAAGGAGACAAATATTTGGAGCAGTGATTTGGTCCACTTTAAATTTCTAGGCTTATGATGTTTTAGAACTGAGTGTAACCGTTGCAACATAAAACTGGTTTTGGCGCTCACTAAACATTTAATGATTGTTGTAGTTTGTATTAGGACAAACGGAAAGAGGTTGAGAATTTAAAAAGAAGCAATTCATTTTCGTTCCCCAGCAAGTGTGCATTCCTCTGGAAATTTCTCTTCCTTCTTTCTTTTCTGGTTTTTTGTTTTTTGTTTTTGCTCATTTTATCTGACCACAAAGAAATGTGATACCTAAAAATATATTTAGCGCTTCCTTATTAAAGAACAAAAATTGGGTGGCTGGTTGGCTCAGTTGGTTGGAGCCTGGTGCTGGTGGAACCAAGGTTGCAGGTTCGATCCCTGCATGGACCACTGTGAGCCGCACCCGCTCTAAAGGAGTCCACTCTTCATTGTAGCATGAAAGTAATGTGTAACCAATGACTGGGGTTGTTCCCCAATACATTTTTTTAATTGTTTTTTTTTTAAAAAAGAGCAAAAATACATTCTATATTTTGGTTATGTGTCATTTTACAGTGGGCATGACGTTAAAAAATGGCTGACCAAAGCCTACAGTTGATTAATTTCCCAGGTTCCAGAATCTTTAAAAATTAGCTAATTATATCAATTTGATATGTAATGTTTAAATTTGACCTCAAGAGTACAACTGCTTTTTAAATGTGTCTCCTCACCAAATTCTGGTTTGTTTTAGAGTTTTTCACCTCACACATTCAGACGGCTCTACGGCATCCCAGAACCACATGCATGTCCCCAGCTGGACGTCTCCACGAAGCTGTCCAGTAACACTTCATAAATACGTTTAGAAGTGGATCCTCCACCTTCCTCCCAACCCCACGTTTTTGCCTTTCCCCCCCTTTTTTTTTAAACAAATGGCTCTTTGCTCCCTTTGGGGAATACTAGAAGACACTGCCCACTTCTCTGAATGGACTGGGAGCAGGAATGGAAGCAGAATCCACGAAATCCGTGAGAAAGGTTGTTGCTGTGCAATTCATCTTTTTAGATGCATGCACTGTCTCTGAGTTCAGAAGGGAGGGTGTGTGTGTGTGTGTGTGTGTGTGTGTGTGTGTGTGTGTGTGTGTGGTGTCTTTCCGTCTCCATCTTTTTAGTGTGGAAGCGGGAAGCAAGCCCTTGCTGCTATAGCTGTCTTTAACTAACTGTAGTCATTATACTTTCCCATTTGGCTGTCATTTCTGCTTTCAGTGCATTTAAGATGTAGTTAGGGTTTCCAGATAAGCAGCGTATGTGGCTTTCCTACTAATGAAAGTATCGAAGGGCTTTCACTTTGTGTTCCCCTCTCATCTTCCTTCTCCTGGCTCTTCTTTCTCCAGCCTCCTCACCCCATTCCTCCACGCCCGCCGCCCCCCCCCCCATTATTGGCTCATTGGTAGAGAAACAGAAATGTTGAAATCAATATGAGAATAAATTGCCACATGGTCTTTATCGTGGAGGCAAGGTTTCTACAGAAAATCCTTGTAATCAGAAAAGAGGGAAGATGAGATTAAACTGATTAAACTGAGAAAGTCAAAAAAGGACAACTTGAAAGATTAGCTCTACAAGGCCAGAAAAGCATACTCCTCCCTGCATGCTAAGTAGAGCTGCCTTCTCTACTATCACCCCCTTCATCGGGCGACCTTCCTTGCATTAGCAGAGAGCTACTCGATCCAAGGCAAATACTGGAAATTGAAAAGCCAGGATGCCCATGATTACAGCAGGTATCAATATAATTATAATGATGCTTCGTTATCATTAGGAAACTTAATTACTTAAGGAGAGTGAGAAGGCCAGATAGAAAAGCGCCTAGCCACTGCTGGAGTCACTATCTATATCAGGGCTGATATTGGAGAACTGCCTCAAGTTAAATTCAAAGGTAGTCAAAAAGTGAGAGGAAAGACACTGGTTTTTAAGCAGACCACCTGGGCATAGTAGGTTCTGGTAGCAAATAGTTGGCCACTAAAATGCAAGACAGAGATATTAGCTTTCGGGGTGCCTATCTATCACAGTAGCTGCTACACAGTAGGTACTCCACAAATATAGAGGGAAAGAATAAAAGAAGAAACAAAACCAATAAGCCAACTGGACTTTGGTGGTATGCTGAAAATGATTAATTCTATGAACAATCAAGATGCAAAAACATGAAATTTTCGTATTAATCTTAACCAACTCAACCCTTTTTTAATGCAAAGCTAATCTTAGAATCAACCTCCTTTTAAACTGCCTTCCAAACTCAGTTTCTCTCTTTCTCTCCCCCAACCTTCTCCTTTTCCATAGAGGTTTACAGTTCTTAGCCTGGTGGTTGTGACGTTATAATTCTGAAATGTCGAGTTCAAGCTGGGCACATGTTTTCTTTTCACTCTGACCCCTAAATAGAAATGCAGAGCATTTCTGAACACTCTAGGGCTGTGGTTGTGCTGAGCCAGGCCGGAATTAGCCCCAATTACTGACCTACAAATAGACCTGACCGGACCTGACCTGCGTCCATTAGAGCGCTGTGGAAAATTTATATTTCCAAATTTCTTGAATTGAATTTATTTATTTTTGAGTAGGCACAAAAGCCAAAGTAAACTTCCAACTTCATTTGAATGAACACTTACATTCAGTCATACCATCAGCAGACTTACTCCTGTTGAACTCACCACTAAACCCATTTTCTTTGGCCCATTCCAAGATGAAGAAAAAGAATTTGAACTCTGAAAAGGGAAAATGTGTTTAGAGAAGGGAATGTGGAAAAATTGAGATCAGGATGGAATGTTTGAAGGTTCCGTGAACCCTTGCAGATTAATGTTGAAGTCAGTTACATTTCAGGGGACGGGCTGTGCTCATTCCTTGTCACTCACTCATAGTAATACTTTGGCAACTCGACCCTTGGGGTAAGGAGTTAAACAGTAAACTAAGACGTGCTGGGATTATCCATAATTGTCTCTGATGGAAAAGCAGGTAAATGGTTCTAATGAAAATCTCCTTTTTTGGATAAGGCATGGGACACACAGAGTACTTTTCATGCTACTCAGGATGGATTCTTTCAGAGCCCACAGCTCAAATCTAACTGCAGAGTTGTTGTTGTTTTTTTATGATATTGTTCTTCCGCCAGTTTGCTAACCATGCCTGGGATACTTAGGCATCTCCATCCTTTGGAATTGAGGCTTTACTGTCCTGGGCCTTCAGGAGAAGAGGAAAATCTTGCTTTAGGTCAAGGCTTACCTCCTTAAATCCTCATTTCCTGTCCCAAGAGGAACCTATTCTAATGTTGATTGAATGTAGGTACAAGTCTTCCCTCAAGAGAAAGCCCCACCCTTTGGAGACCCTGGACCCAAGAAGATAATCCTATTGGCTGAAATATATTTTCAGCATCCCAGACACCGATATTCATCTGTTGCTTTTGTTAAATCTGTGTTGTGCATTACAGTCAACTGAGTAGATTTTGATAAGTGTTGCCCTACCCCTCAATATTCTGAGTTAGTTGATTGGGAACGAGGTCCTCGTTTTCTTTATCTTGACTATTATACGTCGTAATGTAGGGTGATGTGGTCAGTGGGCCCTTGCTTTCTGGTTCCTCCCCATTTCTAATCAGCTTTGATGGTTTCTGCTTTTGACAGCGTAATAAGCATCCCAGAGAAGCAATGCTTCTCCTTGCTGTTGCTACCTCTGTCTATAGTCGATTCTAACCCTGACTGCACATTAAAATACCCTGGGGAGATTTTAAAACATATGGGTGCTTGAGCCCACACAAGATATATAATTGGTTTTGAGTGGAACTTAGATTATTTTTGTTTGTTTGTTTGTTTTTCAAATGAAATCCTCAAAGGTAATAAACTTTTAAGTGAGTTTGAAAACTACTGCTACCCAAGTGTCTTGCCATTTTTTCTTTTTCTTTTAACAACAGAAGAAAGCATGGGAGGCAATGCTTGGGCCCATACAAGATGGGAGATGAAATTGAGAGTTTCACATAAGCTGGAATTCTTGAAAGGCCACACTTTCCATGACACGATGAGACAGAAAAATCTCCCACTGGAAAAGGAAGCTTGGCAATGTGAACTTGTTAAACATTAGTGCAGTCTCCTCTGTGTGTGCGTGTCTAAATGTCGAAGATTATGGTTAAAACTAAAAATTGCTTTTATTTTTCCTTTTTCACACTATCCTTTCTGGTTTCAATATTAACTGGTACTAGTAACACAAAATCAGTCGGAAAATGTACCTTCTTTTTGACTGAAAACGTTTAAACATATTGGAATTACTTTTTTCTTTCTCATATGCTTGACAGATTAGCACTTAAAAGCACTGGGTCCCAGGTTATTCTTGTTTGGGAGGTGCATTTTAATTCATTGATTCTACTTAATACTATAGGACTGTTAAAATTGACTATGTTTTTCTTGAGACATATTTAATAGTAATATTTTTGAGCACTCAGGAAACCACCTGCCGAATCAAAAAGCTACAGTAACTATTGCTGGTTCCAATCATACCACTCTACCATGAGCTGCGCCAGAAAAGTCCTTTCTGTTACCCATGACTCCAGGGTTCAGACCCTGGGACCTCCGTCATCACTGCTGCAGAAAGCCCTGATGCCGTTGTAATTGTTTACCTGCAGAAATGGCCATCGCACTAGACATGCGATGCCTTCTCCCTATGGCATGCCGCCTCCACATTGAAGTCTAACATGTGCGTCTCACATCCAGGATCTTAGCTGTCAGGAAGGAAATATAGTTTCTATCTCTCTAGGCTTTGCACTTACTTAATTAACGAGGGTTCAGCAAGATTGCTAGGCAAATGATCAACATACAAAGGTCAATTGTGATTCTAACAAGAGCAGTGAGAATGAGGAAATGTATTTTACAGAAGCGATAGCATGTACAATGGCATCAAAAAATAAGTATCTGGGAATTTACCCTGAGAAATGTATGTATAACTTTTTTGGAAGATAGAGTTCATTGAAAGATAATTTTTAAAAATATCAAAATAAAAGGAGCAATATGTCATGTTCATTGAATAGTAAGTATTAATATCCTAACTATATCCATTTACCCTATATTAAGCTATAAATTTGATGGAATTTCATGCAAAGTCCGATAACTATTTGGCAGGGAATTTCACAAAGTTATCTTAAAATTTATATGGACAATCAAAGGTTTCAGGATACTCAAAGAATATTGAAGAAGAACCAGATATCAAAATATAAATTATTATATTATGAAACTAAGACTGTGTGTTATTGCCATGAGGAATAGAGAACATGGATATAAATACATATACCTGGAAACTTGATCTTGGTCAGAGTTGACCTTCAAGATCACTGGGGAAAGGATGAAGAACAAAATAAATTAAATAAGTGGAACTGGGATAACTTATTATTAATATGAAAAAAAACTAACTAAAATTAATATCAGATCTTTCTCCAAAACAGAAATCAATTCCAGGGTGCTTAAAGACCTGAACCAAAAAAAAAAAAAACCACATTCTAAGAGTTTTCAAAGAAAACATGGAGCAGGTGAAGAGCATTTCTTAACAAGAAACAAACATAAAGAAAGAAATTAATAAATTTGGCAACATCAAACCTAAAAATTTCTTTATAGTCAAAGACCCATAGATAAAGCGAAATGATAAGCTATAAGCTGGGATAAGATATTTGCAACAAATGTGACTAAAAAAAGTGTTACTACTGAGAATATTTGAACAAATTCTACAAAGAAACAAGAAAAAAATAATCAAAATAAGCAAGAACAAAATAAGCCAAACAAATAGGTATTTCACATAAGCAATGGGAATAGGCAACACATACTTGAAAAATATTTAAGCTCACCATGGTTAGGGAAAGGCATGTACAAACCATGAGATACAATTTTATACTCATCAAAGCAACAAAGATGAACTTATCTAATAATGTTAGGTTTTGGCAAAGATGTGAAAAAATGGAACAGTTCTAACACTGATATGTGTAAATGAGTGCAATCACTTTGGAAAACAAATTGGAGACTTCTTGAAAAGTTGAACATGGTCATATTTTTCATCCAATAATGAAACTCCTAGGTATATACCGTAGGGAAGCTCTACCATGTGCATGCAAGGGGGCATGTACAAAAATGCTCTGAGCAGGATTATTTGTAATGTAAAAATTTGAAAACAACTTAAATACCCACCAACAGAAAAATGAATAAATCATAGTACGTACGTATACTGTAAAGTCATATAGCAGTACTTCCTAACATTTTTCACAGATGGCACACATGAAAAATAACATTGGTATGGCATGCTGGTATAACCTAGAGGGAATTTAGGGTTTTTCATGTGTACGACAGCAACACACCCTGGTTTGTCCAGGACTCTCCTACTTCATTTTGTGCCATTGCCACATGTAGTTTCAAAATATTCCACTTTGCACAAAAATTGTATGGTCACCCTTTGTCTATGGAATGTAGTGAAACAAACTCCACTGTATTTTCATTTTATCTTATAAACATGATAAAGATAAAATACAAAATATTATGGATGCTATTAAATACTAAATATTGAACTGTTGCAAGCTAAACCTAGGTATATTAAAAATGTCAAGAGTTTATTCATGTGAAAAACAATTCTAATCAGGCAATGCCAAACCGGAAGTGGTTAGAAGCATCTACCAACAGGAACTGGGGAAAGACTTTTATAGAGAAGACGCAGAAGCAAAGCAAGAAAATTATTTGATTGGCTACAGCTTAGGAAGTTCATTAATTGGGAAAGCCTAGCTGGCTGTTTGTGATTGGTTGTCCTTAGGTTTTTATTTCTTAACTTGGAGGCATTTACAGACTTAAGTTGAGGTTGCTGGAGTGTTAGAACCACCTCAGTCTAGTGACCTCCTTGTTTAACTAATTTAACAAAATACAGGCAAAATAATTTTTAAAATTTTGGCATTTTGGTGGTGAACTCTGTTCTTGTTTGATCTAAAATGTATTTTATCCTTGTTCTTAAAAGTTTTTCTGAATAGGAAATATTATAATAGATTGATAGTTATTGTTTGTCTACACTTCTGAAGATACTAGTCTACTCTATTGACTTCCAGTATTACTGTTGAGAAGTCACCTGTTCCAAGTTTAATTGTTATACTATTAAGTGTGATTTAAAAAATCTAGATGCTTTCAATATTTCAATATCATCTCTTTGTTGGAATATATATATATTCCAGAGAGAGAGATTTTTATTTTTCCTGCTTGAAATTCATTGATTTTTCTGAAATGAGGATTTATCTTTAAATCTTGAAAATTGTCAGTTGTTATATATTATAATATTGTCTCTCTCCTCCCATTCTTTCAAATTCACTTTTTTTTGAAATGCCTGTTAGGTGACTGTGGGACATTTCTGTCCTCCTTAAACTCTATTTCATACTTTCCATCTCTTTGTCTCTTTGCTGCATTCTGGTTAATTTCTTTATACATATAATTCAATCATCTTTCTTCAGCTGCATGTAACCTGCTATTAAACCTCCCCTTTCGATTTTATTTTTTCATTTTTATACATTTTTTTAATTCAAATAATTTCTTTCCTTCATATCCTTAGCAGTTTTGCTATCAGTGTTGCTGTTAATAGTCATTTAGCAATTTTCTCCCAGCACCAGCACAACTCTTTAAACAATGGAGCACACCTTCCAACAGAAACTGACAACCCCACTGGCCTGCCTCTGGGTCACTCTGGCCTTTGTGAATTGCTGGTTGAGCACCCTAGAGAAGGTTGTCTCTGGAAATATCTGGACTTGGACAAAGGGGCCATAAGACAAGGAGACTCTAATTTAGAGACAAAGCTGCAGGACTTCTAGGATCATCTGGGATAGTCTGTGAGCTTTAGAAAATCCATGAGCGGACAGAAGGAGGAACTGCTTGTTTCAATCTGATAGACAGATAGATCCTGTATTGGGCCCAAAGGTCCACCTATTACTCTTGTGGGAAGCTAGAGAAGTAAAAGCATAGCAGGCAGTCTAACAGGATCCCTCAAACCAAACCCTATGTGGTCTGCTATGTGGAGGTGCCTAACAAATGGAGCTCAGAAGGTTCCTCAGGATAAATCCTACCTTTATGCATCTATAGCAAACATTCTTTCATAATGTATTACTGAGTATTCATGACAGAGTTTCAGGATACTTGGCCCATCATATTTGCCAAATATCAAAGTCTTAAACATTTTTTGCAGGCATGATTCAGACACCAATCCATTGTGTCTTCCAAATTATAGTGGATAGAATTCCAGCGTGCAAAGTGATTTTCTCGAAATGCCTCTGATTCAGCTTCAAGTGAGAGGGAAATAAGTTCTCCTTCTTTCCCATGGAGGTAAGGAGGAAAAATACCACAGCAGCCCAACAATGTTTTTCTCTCACCTTATCTTCAATCCTTTAATAACCTTGAGCCTAAGGATTGTATAACCAGTTGGCAGTTCTGCATATGTGGTTCAGAGAGTACTTGCCCTCTA
>NW_017731436.1:1967383-1997383 GCF_001890085.2 Hipposideros armiger
TCTTTATTTTTGCTATTTTGAAGAGCAGCAAAGTAAAATATATCCAAATAAAACTAGTGAATGGCTCAAGGACTAGAATATTCCTCCTTCCTAATATTTTCAAGTCATTTTAATTTTGCACACAAAACTTAGTTATGGAAATCAATGTACCCCCTCCCTGGCCCCCAATTTGATCTGAAGTTTCTAGTGGGTGTTAGGTTTTAGTTTAGTCTTAAGGTAATTATTTTTGCCATCTCTAGTGGGGATTAAGAGCTAAAAATTGTGCATTTGCTCTGTGGGCATTAAATTTAGCTGAATGCCTATAGATTCAGGCAGAATATTTCCAATAGATTTTAGCAGTTTTGAACACTCTTTGCTGTTAAATAGTAATGACTTTTTTGCCACAAAGTGGTTGACTAATATTAGTGAAGTCTGAATAAATCGTATACTATTATACCTTCTGAGAAAGATCGTTAACCTCATGTTTTAAATGATAAAACTGGGGCAGAGCATTTAGGGGATTTGCTGAAAGTAGCGTTATAAGTCGGGTAAAATAGAATCTCAACATATTTCCAGTCCCCTGTTTTAAATCACTGCTTTGCTTTAGATTCATATTTATAATTCTGTATATTGCTCCCCCCTCCCTTTTCTTAAGGAGAAATATGTATGTTTTTTAAGGACCACACTAATATTTTTAAGTTGTTCAGACCTTCCAATGCATGGGTTATTTATTTAGTGAGTGTTGAAGGCTTTGAAATTAACCTAGTTACTTTGGGAAGAAAACAGCAGTTATGATTTCACTCCAATGTAGACAATGGACATTGGACTTGAAAACTATACTTTTTTGCCTCTACTTCTACATTTCTCCCTTTAGGGTAATTTGTGCAAAAAGGCAGGGGAAGTCATCATTATCATTACATTGTCTATGCCCTAATTCCTTTTGAGAAAACTTCCCTTGTCCCCACCTACCTCTCCATGGGTCATTTGAGGCTTATCCAAATTGGAGGAGCTGCACACGTTTTTCTGTAGTGGGCAATTCAGCTGATGGGTGGGCTGAGCCAATTCCCACGTGGGCTCATGTGCCTCTCTGAGCTGAAAGGACTTCTTTCCTGGATGGATGGCTTGTGGGCAGCTCTGAGAAAAGCTCAGGAAAGACAGAGCTTATGGCTACAAATTCAGCTGATCATAAACAGATCAAGAACAAAGAGACCGAATTAGAAAAAGTTAGGAAAGGAAATAACTGAAATTCACATGTATAGAGTAAACATTATTATAGAGGAGAAGGTAGGCATTTACTTCCTCAGCTTTTTATCACTACCACTCTATTTTTGAAAGCTAGGACAGAAATTTGGCTAAAAATGAAAGATTTTAAAAAATTTATCAGGCACTGATTTCGAGAAAGAGTGCAAAAAAATAATAATAAAGGAGAAAAGTAATAGATACACTATAGTGAATATTCCTGCTTGGAAAGAGAAAACAGAATATATATGTAAGTAAAATAATTACATAAGAATTAGACAAACTCTTATGGTCACTCTTTGAATTGCTAGAGTATAATCTAAAAGCCTTTTGGGAAATTTGATTCTCAAAAGTTTATTAGAAAATTTTATTAGAAGTATTGTGATATTCATGTTAGTTTATAAATCACTTAATTCCTGATCAACTCAAATTCTGTATGTTTTCAGTAAGTATATAAGAAAAAAGATGCATGTCATCAGCTGTGTCTTTTAAGCATCATGACAATATTTTTAAAAGCAAAACATTTAAAATAGACACACTATCTAGATGTCAGACCCACGAGACAAATCAATTCTTTGTGACCCTCTCTCACAGCTGTTTCTGAAGAGGGATAGACTCATCCAGCCTTAACTAACATTTGTCAATCATTTCATGCCATCAAAAAGGGGTTACTATTATTTCATTAAAAAGTGTATTCAAAAATTGCTCAATGCCATTGGAAATTTATCATCAATATCATGCATTTGGTTAAATATTATTTAATGCCCGTAGAGTAAATGTGCATATTTTTGGCATTGAATCCCCTACATAGATGGCAAAAAGTAATCAGCTTATGAGTGAACTAAAGCTGGTTCCTGCATCCAGGAGAGGCAAGTTGCAGCCCTTCCACTGAAAAACAGATCAATGTAAGTGGCAAATAGAGGTGGGTAACTTGGGTTCTCTGTGGCAGTTTGACCAGAAAGGAAAGAAAGAAACAAAGAGGATTGAGCAAATGCCCACAGGACAGAATGTAGGAAGGAGTCTTGATAGAAGGAAAGTCTAGAAACAGAGAGAAGTTCTCAGAGGGCTGTGCCATGGGGACAAGCGTACTGGATCACCCCTCTGCTCCATCCTTCCAAGAGGCTATTTTAAACACTACAGCATAATCTGCCCTCTGACTCTTTTTACATGTTCTCATCCCTTCGGCCTTTTGTTAGCTGCTGACGGGTAGATGCCAGGCTGGGAGTTAAGCTCCCAGGTAGTTTGCAGCAGTCAGACACAGGATGCTGTAGAAATGCTGTGAAGAGAGTCAGGCAAGTCTCAGGAGTAAAAAGCATGCTCCTAAGACACTCTCCCAGGCAGTAATTCTCTTTGGAGCAAGAGGAATGACTGTGGATATAACGTTAGCCCTTCACGGTAGCTCTCAAGGCTCCCCTTTAAACACCAATGTGGGTTCATCCGTTGGTCATTGTATACTTGCTATGGTCTTACAATCTTAGCAGTACTCACATAATCTTGTCATTAACTATTTTTCTTCATTTTAAGACAATGAAATTTTTTTTAAAAATCATGTTTTCTGAGTAGTTCATCGTATTAGATTATAAGCTGAAGAAACGTTGTCAATGAGTATCAACAATATTTCTAAGTATAGTCCTGCTCTCTAAACCACAAGAAACTGTTATTGGATCTTTTTCTACAAATCAAGTATATCAGAAATGTAGTAGATCTGATGCCATGTGACAATGTCTCGATCAGATAACCAGGACAAGTCCATCTTAATTTTGGAAATTTTGGAAATAAAAAAAATTCTTAATATTTTGCTCTGATTAATATTTTCTTTATTGCTGAGCCATGACTCCTGTGAAACTCAGGGGACAGTCAAATTTGGGGTCAGCTTTACAAAGGAGCAAAAAGATGAGCAATCTTTCTTTTCTGTTGCTATTTCAGGTCAAGAAACGAATCCTATCATGGACAGTTGTCTCCTGTGGGGAAAAAAAAGCAAGGCGGGGCGACCTCCTTGCTGGCTCTCTCGCCTCACTTTTTTGCAACAGCGCTCACGGTTTCTGCTCCGATCCCACTTTCTGAAGGTGAGTGGGCCTCGGTCCTAGTCAGCTGGGACTGCCATAACAAAATCCACAGGCTGGTAACTTCAACCACAGCAATTTATTTCTCACAGTACTGGGGGCTGGGAAGTCCAAATCAAGGTGATGGCAAGGTGGGTTTCATTCTGAGGCCTTTTCTCTGGGCTTGCAGGCAGCGGCCATTTTGTTGTGTGGTCACATGACCACTTTTTTGTGTGTAGTCTTCTTATAAGGAGCACTAATCCCATAAGAACAGGGCCCCACCCACCTAACATTGCAGGTCCCAACTCCAAGCACCATCACACTGGGGTTAGAGCCTCAACATAAGAATTTGAGTCAGATACAAACATTCATTCCCTATCAGTCTCCTAATACATTACCCGTGAATAGTTTGTGTCTCACTAGTTCAAGACACTTATTTCTGTGAGTCTGCATCATTTAGTTCAGTATATATAAATGAAACCTCCAACACTATTTGTTTATTCTTACTAACATAAATTAAATGGAGAAAATGTCGTGTAGCCTCTTAATCTATACTGACCACATTGCTCATCACAAGTAGGTTTGGAAATTCTGCAATGTTCAGATGTCATAAAGAAACCTCTCAGCCCCACTGGGGTAAAAATAGAACTAAAAGGGTATATATGTTCCAAAATCAGACAATAAGTAGCACTACTATTGTATCATTTTCCTGCGCTGTAGACAATTGGTACCAGGTCACCTTGTGCCGAACATATTGCAAAATACTTTAGGGTATGATTAGATGTCATAGTATGTTATCTGTATTCTTAGAGTAGGTAATCAAATTTGCCATGTAAGAAACTTTCAATTTTAGTTATCATCGGAAGTTTTATACATGTCATCTGGACTATTGTAAGATTATTTGAAAATATAAATAAGACCGCAAGCCAACTAGCCAAAGACACCCACTCAACTCACTATTACCATTTTACTATTTAGGCATGCTCTCTCTCTCTCTCTTTCTCTCTCTCTCTCTCCATACAGAGACACATATATACACATATTCATATGTGTATATTATGTATATTTAAACATGTATTTAAAAGAAATATAATACCCTACATGCAGTGCTACAATCTGTTATTCTCACTTAATATATCATGGTCTTCCAAATCAAGAAATAAATGTTTTTATCATAACTTTATACAAGTTATTACAAGACATTTAGATTGTCTTAACTTTAGTATAAACAACATCGTGATGAACACACTTCTTCATATATACTTGCATACTTGAGCACCTATATCCTTAGAATAAATACCTAGAAGCCAACTTGCTGGGATAAAAGAAATTAATATATTGGGTTGTCGGAAAAGTCATGACGCATTTTTGCAACAAAAAACATAGAAAAAATATGTCATGACTTTTCTGACAACCCAATAAATCAGTTCAATAAGTATCCCAAATTTCCATGAAACAAATGTTAGGGTTTATTTTATATTTGGGTTAAGTTTCCCAAATTTGTATTTTCCCACATGTATAACAACACATATGTAAAATTTACTTTTTTTGTTTGCCAATCAATACAAAATAAGTTATTTAATTTGTGTTATTTTGATTACCATTGAGACTTAATGTTTTCATATGAATATTGACTGTTTCAATTTCTTATTTTCTGGAATTTTCTTCTCATGCCTTTTATTGCCATTAATATCAGTTTCTGTGACATATTTTTATATTATTGATTTTATTCTCTTGTCATTTTTAATACTTTTTTATTTTAAAGATTTTCAAACAAATACAAAAGTCAAAGATATACTTGATTAGTGAGAAATGGTATATTTTGCAATGTCACCTTCCCCCACCCCCATTTTGAGTTTATTGATGGATTTCTTTTAAAATTTAATTTATTTTTTTGTATGTGACGAGAGCCCTATTTTGTATTTGGTGAATCTTATTTTCCTTGTGCTACTTTTGAAGCTTCTGATATATCATCAGCACTTTGAATGAATAATATTAAGATGTGATATTCAGTTTTTAAAAGGAACTCTGTTTATCATTTTATATTAGCACTAAACTGCTTACTTACCTGAATTCTCCAATTTTATCATGTTATTTGTCAATGCTACAGATATTTCTCTTTTTCTTTTGGAAAATATTTATTTTTCAATATTGGATTAACCTGCATTTCAAAAATATCAGCATCCAATCACTGCCTCTGAGTCAGATATGTATGAAGTAGTTAAAATTGCACAACCCTACTTAGGGCATTCTAAAATATGCTGAAAAAAGAGGTCTTTATTAACTAAAGACATAAAAACAGTATCTAAGCAAAGTGAGGTTTATCCCCAGATCACTCAGCAGGCAATTGAAGAAAATGATTACTAGAAAGAAATGTTTTAAATTGCCTGTTTCAAAGACCTGGGAATCCTAATACATGTTTCCTGCCTCTATCTTATCATATTGCTTAAAAAGTTCAGAATTTTATAAGTTGAGAAGTACATGAGAAGCTATGTTTACTGAAATGTTTGAGTGAATAACACTTATAGCACTGCCATTCTTTCTCCCTTCAATTAATTCATGCTATTAATTGCCTTTTCTAAATGTACAGATTATTATTGGGTTGTCAGAAAAGTCATGACGTATTTTTTTCTATGTTTTGTTGCAAAAATGCGTCATGATTTTTCCGACAACCCAATAGATTTTTTAAATCATAAATTTTTCTTAAAAATGACATTTCTAATTTATATTGGTGCTAATGGAAATTTTATTACAAAACCGTATTCTTTAAAGTTCTGATTGACACATAGAATAGATTTTGCAAATTGATTCTCACCCGTTTGTCATCTTTTTGAAGTAGAGAATAAGGAACATTATGTTAAAGAGTAAACAACACTATAACAAATATGAATTCTTTCCCAAATGTTTTTTATTTTTTACATTCTCCCTTCAAGTAAAAAAGGGGGATAAAAAGCTTCAATGACTCCAAGTTTATCCTTTATATAACTTTTCCACATAGCTAAATGGTGGCTAGACAGCTGACAGAAATTGATTCCATAGTAACACATAAAAGCTCAGAATTACAACCTAAAATGTTAAACCAGTGGAAAGAGCTTAATGCATCTACTATTCTAGAAACCAGCCCTTTCTAATTTCACTTAGCAGAGTACTATGTGTTCTCAGGTTTGAAACTTTCCCTTTTGCAAAAATAAGTGGGTCATCTTTTCAGAAGCTATGAGTCAGTCAAGTTGATCTACAGAATCAGTTCGATTATGTCAACCTGAAACCACAAGGAAAGGACTAAGTGATTTGGAACCAAATATCCTTTCAGTTCTGGATCATATTGACATCTGCTACAACATATTATTAAACGTGGAACTCCACATAGCACTTGATATACAAGAACAGAAAAAATGCTATGAAATGCAAACCTTTTGGATTTTGTCACACGGGATAATATTTTAAAAAGCAGCTTATCTCATACTTGTGTATAAAGATAATAAACATATTAGAATGTGACAATGGAACTAACAGCTTAATTTGGCAGTTTTCTTCAAGTCATTTTCATTTGTAATTGTCAGGTATGTAGTTCTGTTTTCAACGGAGATACTGGGACTGCCTTCTGTAGGAAATGCTGCAATACCCATAGATGTTAAACACAAAATACCTGCAATGGGAAAATACTAGGTTACCACTAAAAGAATATTGAATCACTGGAGAATTCTCTTCCCAGGTCCTTGGCTCTATTTGCCTTTTAGAAATTTTACTATTCAGCAAAGTCATGGAAATAAGAAATTAAGGCAAGATTTATTGGAATTTGGCAGTTGGTTGTTATTATATTTCACTTCAACTTCCTACTTGATTTATATGAAATTTTGTTTGTAAGGAAACTCAAGTCTAATGTTGTAGAATTAGCATTGACATAAGGGCCAGATGTGTGGGACAGCTTACAGGGTTTCCGGAGAAACGTGAACCCTTGTGTCCGTTGATGGGGATGTAAATTGGTACAGCTATTATGGAAAACAATATGGAGATTCCTTAAAAAATTAAAAATAGAACTACTATGTAATCAAGCAATCCCACTTCTGGGTATGTAACCTAAGAAAACAAAATCACTATCTTGAAGAGACAGCTGCACCCTCAAATGTATTGCTGTATTTTTCACGATAGCCAAGACATGGAAACAACTTAAATGTCCATGGATGGATGGTTTGATAAAGAAAACATGGTATACATACACAATGGAATACTATTCAGCCATAAAAGGAAGGAAATCCTGTCATTTGCAACAACATGAATAAACCTTGAAGGCATTATGCTAAGTGAAATAAGTCAGAGAGAGAAAGACAAACACTGTATGATCTCACTTATATCTGGAATCTAAAAAACAACCAAAAAAAAAAAAAAGCACCCTTTAAAACAGAACAGGTCAGTGTTTGCCAGAGGTGGAGTGGCTGTGGAGTGGGGGAAATGAGTGAAATTGATCAAAAGGTACAAACTTCCAGTTATAAGTTCTGGGGATATAATGGACAGCCTGGTGATGACAGTTAACAATACTGTTTTGTGTAGTTGAAAGTTGCTGAGACAGTAGATCGTAAAAGTGCTCATCACAGAAAAAATTTGTAACTGTGAGATGATGAATGTTAACTAAATTTATTGTGGTAATCAGTGACATATCCATGTATCAAATTATTTTGTTGTACACCTGGACTTAATATAATGCTACATGTTAATTATAGTTCAATAAAACTGGAAAAATTGAAAAAGTAAAAAAATGTATATTTAGGGCTGTGATGAAGGCCAGATCAATCCCTGGGACAACTAACGGGGCTGCCTGCCTACAAGGGGCACTGCTTTCAGAAATATAACACAGTGGGGAAACTTATTTCACTGAAATCACCCCAGGGACTAGTAGTTGGAAAGAAAACATTGTTGAGCCACTGGCTGTTGAGTGTAATTTCCCCATGCCGATTATCTAATTGCTTTTAAAGAAATAAGGATGTAATTAGATCAGTTGCAGACTTTTAAATATTAAATATATTTTTACACTAATTGGGGGATGTAAGACTGACGTGAGATCCAACAGACTAGTGATGAAGTGAAGAAATTCATTATTCTTTTTACTTTCCCTAGCTCTCAGTCTTTCTTCTAAATAACTGTTCAAAAATATTTAAAGAATATCATTTAAGAAGCACTCAGTTTCTTGCCTATGACTCTCACATGGCTCATAGTGGCCCTGGCTAGGGAGATATGGATTTTTTTTTTTTTAGTACACTGTTATGAGAAGTGTTAAAAAAAAGTCACTGGAATATAGGCAGAATGTCAACTAGTGAAGCACATAGCATTTTTCTGGCAATGACATTTGAACAATACTATATGTAGCAGACAATTGAGTACAAGGCAAAAGTAGAATGGATTTTCTATATGAACACTCTCTGTAGGGCAGCGCTTTTACTGTCTAAAATGGGAGTTGGAAATTAGGCACGGGTATAAAACGCTCAGTTTGTTTGCACCTTCCATAAGCAGAGATAATTGAAACAGCACTCATGATTCCGTAATGCAGAAAAATAGACTTATTCATTGCCTTAAATTAGAGAAACTCAGTTTGACCTGGCAGAAAGTCTGAGAGAGAACATTTAGAAAAGAGTCAGCTTTTATTAACTACACAGTAGGACAAGGGAGACATTTGGTTGTATGACTTGAACTGAATACAAATAATTTGCGATTATCATTTTTATTATTAAAATAAAAAAGACTACTGCTCAGATGGCATTTGGAAAAAAACATGTAATCTTTGCTTAGTGATGTGTTTATTATATATATAACTTTATTATATATATTTACTTCTATATACATAATTTTATATATACCTTTGACTCATTAGACAATGTAATTTTTTCTACAACCTCTGTGGTGAGGTAACTTACATATCATAGTATTTATCTTTTAAAAGTGTATAATTCAATGATTTTTTAATAAACTTTTAGAGTTTTGCACCATCACCGCAATCCAATTTTATAACATTTTTATTATCCCCAGAAGATTCTTCATGCCTGTTTTCAGTTACTCTCCGTTCCTACGCCCAGCACCAGTCAACCACTAATATAGTTTCTATCTCAATCGAGTCACTTTTATAGACATTATGCAGGGAACTGTTTCTTCCATGTCCTACATTCCAGTAAAATAATTGGGGCAAGGGCAACAACACCTTTTGGTACGTTAGTGAATACCTTGCTTAGGGCAGGCTTTCTGTTAGAGGGGATGATGGCGTGGAAAGCTTAGACCTCAGAAATATCTCTCCAAACCTCTTCTTTAGGAGAGCAATATGGTTAATGTTTGAGCTCTGGGCTGAGGTACCCTTGAGTTTAATTCCTAGCTCTACCACTTTCTAGAAGAGTGACCACAGAAAAATAGTTTAACTTCCCTCAACATCAGTTTCCTCATGTATAAAAACAGGGTTGCTGGAATATGGCCTGAGGTAATGTCCGTAAGCGCCTGATGCTTCTTCTGTATTCAGTAGAAACTTTACTGATAGCCATGCCAGGCCTTCTGATCAGGAAAGTATGCCCAGATTTTTTTACCTCTGTGTCTGCTTCAGAATTTTTCTGCAGTCCACTGCAGTATCATTATCGTGTTTCTTTTGCATTTAACCCAAGCGTCTTGGGTTGCTCACTGAAGGATTGATGGATACCATCACCTATATGTTTATATTATTGCCTGATAATATTCTGACTTCACCAACAACATACATTTACTGAATACCTGCTATTGTTGTGTGGGAAATACATTGAAGGTATGGCTGAGGAGCTAACAACTCACTTGGAAACAAACAAGTCCCTGGAAATCAAAATGAATTAAATAAGAATTTAGAGACATGGATAGTAATGCATCTATTTGATCAGCAAATTGGCTCCTGAACACCTATTGGAATGAAAGAATCTTAAATGCTGAAAAGATTTTTGAACAGAGAGACATCCATTGCAGCTGTAAATAACAGGAGATGGCTATCGAGCTATTCTTTAAAGGATGAATGGAATTTCAATAGGCAGTTAATGGCAAGAAAGGGCATTTCAGGAGAAGTGAACTTCAACTTCATCCATTCACTTGTGTTTTCATTCATCAAATATGTGAGTGCCTGCTTGTATCAATCAGCTTTCATTAAATTATTCTGAGGTGCCACACAACACAAAAATCTTAGTGGCTTATAAGAAAATAGATGCATGTCTTACTCATAATACATGTCTCTCTCAATCTCTGTTTTTTTCTAAGTTTGCTCCAGTCTTGTTTTTCACTCCAGGACCCAAGCTGATAGGGCAGCCTCTCTCTGAGGCTTATTAATCTCATGGCCATGGGGAAAGGATAATCACAGATGGAAGAGCCACGCAATGTATCTGTAGCTTCTGGCCCACATCACTTTTGCTCACCCCCCATTGACCAAAGCAAGTTGTGTGCTCAAACATGACATCCAGGATGGGCTTGGTAGAGGTGTCCAGCTAAAATTATATGCAAATAATGTATGAACGAATGTAAAAGAAGATGAAACTGGAAAGACAATGTCTATTTAAATCAGTAAAGACCTTGAACAATATGTTTTAAAGATTGGATGTCGTTTTAGAATCAGTGGGAAGTAACTAAGCTGTCTGAAATAGAATTCTGATGGTTAATTTTATGTGTCAAACTGGCTAAGCAATAACTAGTACCTAGTTATTGAATTACACAGTAACCCAGGTCTCACTGTGATGGTGTTTTGTAGGTGTGATTAACATCTACCATCAGTTGGCTGTAAGAAAAGGAGATCGCCCTTGATGATAGGAGTGGGCCTCATCAAATCAGTTGAAGGCTTTAAAAACAAAAACGGGGTTTCTGGAGAAGAAGAAATTCTGTCTCAAGATCGCAGCATAGAAACCCTGTCTTAGTTCCAGCCTGCTGGTCTTCCCTGTAAGGTTTGGAGTTGTTAGTCCCATAACTGCATGAGTCAATTTCTTAAAATAAATCTCTTTATAGAGATGATAGATAGATAAATAGATAGATAGATAGATAGATAGAAAGATAGACAGACAGACAGACAGAGAGATAAGTGATAGATAGATGTGTAACTTATTAGTTCTGCTTGTCTGGAGCACCCTTACTCTTATAAGGTTCATTTTTTTTTAATAGGCAGAAGAGATATTGCAAATTAGAATGGAAAAAAGTTTGCTAACTGCTCAGGGGTCAGATTCAGAGGAAAGAGGTTAAAGATGAACTGTAGGCATCCTTTATTTTATGAGTGAAATAATACTATTAATTTTATTATTTCTTTAAACTTCCTCAATGCCTTATCCTTATAGTTATGATGTGATACTATACTGTTAATGACCCTAATCTGCTTATTATCCATTACAATGTGAATACGTGACAATGCATTATAAGTTGTCAATGTAGGTTATGTCTCTTGATAAAGGTACTGCTGCCCAGTTCTCACTAGTGGCTCTAAATTTGGATTTTCTCAACAGGTGGGAAAGAGAGGTGTCATCTAGGACCAAGATCCAAGCATGTCACCTGGAAAGGTATGACTTTTATTGAACTAATAAACTATTATGTTTGATTTCATCAAAATGCATTAGAATTGTGCCAAGGGAGTGAAAATATTCTCAGAATTTCTTAGGGATTCTCACCTTCATTTCACGAGGAGTGCAAACCCATGGAATGTATGTGGACTGCAGAATTCAGAGAGGTGGTGGCTGCACCCTGAGTCTGCCCCAATCAATTTAATTCTCTCCATCCCTACCCCATTGCTTACCTCTGTAACTTCAATTTCTTGCACAGTTTCACATGATCCCAATCTATAACTAGGTCAGATCTGCTGGTGGAATTATTGTCATTTAGTATTTAGGAATGCATTCACAATATTAGATCAAGTGACAAACTGAGACATGTAATTCTTGCCATATCCCTCTGAGTTAATTTGTGATGTCCTTTGAGAGAGAAAATATGAAGAGTCATGCAGTTTGACCAGGCCGAAAAAAGAAAGAGAGAAAGAGAAATGTATGTCACTAAATCTATTTTCTCATAGAAATTGTTAAGTAAAAACAGTGGGTAAATCTCTTTCCTAAGGATTATCAAACAAAATAAAACAACAACAACACAATAAGAAAAACATAGAAGCCATCAGGAAGCTAATGGTCTGGTCGCAAAGAAAATACTAGTGTAAATTAATCCCCTAAGCGCCGTGTTCTTCCATATTCCAAGCCTCCACTTCCTTCCTGGTGCTCCCAGCGTCATGTCTAAATTCCTCAGCGTGACCTGTAGGTTCAGCGGATTTACATCCTGCTTATCTCCTCAGCGTCTCTTCCTCCCTCTGCTTTCACCCTGATTGCAGTAGTTCCTAACTATTTTCAATTTTTAGACAGCATAATTTTAACTTAGCACACCCAAAACTGAAACCCCGCTCATCCTCTCCAAACCTTCCCCATCTGAGTTTATTTTTTTCCGGCTTTATTGAGATATATACTTGACAAATTAAAATTGTATATTTAGGTTGTACAATGTGCTTTTTTAAGGTGTGCAATGTGATAATTTAATATGCATATACACTGTGAAATGATTCCTACCATCAAGTTAATTAACACCCATCGCTTCATATACTTGTGTGTGTGTGTGTGTGTGTGTGTGTGTATGTGTGTGTGTGTGTGTGTGTGATGAGAACGTTTAAGATCTACTCTCCCCATCTCAGTTTATAATAACTTTATTCTTTCCGTTGCTCTGGCCAAAAGGTGTGGAGTCATCCTTGTCCACTTTCTTTTTGTCTCTATCCTGTATCAGTCTGTCTACAAATCCAGTTGAATTTGTTTTCCAATAAATCTAGGATTCAACCATTTGTCATTGCATTGACCATACTGGTCTGAGCCATATGTCTGACAGAAAAATGTATTGTGAGGCTAAAGACAAAGAAACAAATGCACAAACAATCCCACGGCTCCCTTTCCCGCAACCCCAGAACACAAGGTCGCAACAGGCACTTTCAGAGCAGTAACATGTAAGTATCGAAGGGCACATGTGGTATAACCCAGCCTCTCAGCTCTCCATATTTGTCTAAGTGCTCCAGGGTTGGGTTTTTTGTTTTTGTTTTTGTTTTTTTATCATAACCCCCTAAATTTAGTACAAATATCTTTTGGAGGCACCTCTGAATAGACCCTGTAGTTTTCTAGCCTCTGACCTTTTTAAGTCTGTGCATGATTTTCAACATTGACACAATATCAACAGCCTCTACTTCCCTTGAATACCTGTTACACCAGCCATTGTGCCGGCTACTTATGGTCATTGTCTCTAATTCCCACAAGATCCCAATGATGGACAGATTATTATTGTTAATGGTTAACATTATCATCATTCCTCTTTATGGAAGGAGATACTGAGACTCAAGAAGCTAAGTGGCTAGACCCAGACCATCCAGCATTGAGGGGAAAATTGAAATGGACAATTTTAGATCCCTGTTCATTTAAATTTATGTGAATTTCGATGGTACCTGGTGCTTCCTGGTGAATGCTTCATGTGCATTTGGTGAAAATACAAACAATCTTTCAATAACAAGCCCTGTTGGGCAGCACCTTGGGCTTCTGTAGGCCACTGAGGTCCTTGTTTCAGGAGAAATGTACTTGATGGTTTTCTGAAAGGTCACTGGTCATGTGTCCATATTTAAGGAAGTCTGAAACTTGATGAAAAGATCAACCTGGTTGATCCTAATGGTGACCAGCTGATTTGTCTGTTCAAGCAACCAGAACACAACGCCACAGACTGAGAGGCTTAAACAACTGGGTGGCTCTATCTTCTCATAGCTTCAGAGGCTCGAAGTCCAAGATCAAAGGTTGATTTATGGGGAGACCTCTCTTTCTGGCTTGCAGATCACTGTCCTCGAGCTATGTCTTTGTGTGGCCTTTCGTCTGTCAGCACATGCAGAGAGAGCTCTCTGGTGTCGCTTCCTTATAAGGACACCAGGCCTATTGGATTTGGGCCTCACTCTTACGACCTCATTTAACCTTAACAACCTCTGTAATGTCCCCATCTTCAGTGCAGTCACATCGGTGGCTAGGACTTCAATATATGAATTTTGGAGGTGGGGGCACACAATTCGGTCCATAACATGTAACACAGTCTTTAATTTGACTTTTGTTAAACTTAGAGCTACAAACCTAAACATGCATAAACTTATTGTTCATTAAGATGAATTATTTAGACGCCTACTGCTTGCTAATTTTTGCATACTTGCTGGCTAATATACATAGTTACCATTTTCAGGCCTCAGGTGTAAATGAGTCACCTAATGAATAAACTTGAAATATTTAGTTTCAACTGATATGGGATACTTTTTAAGTGATGTAACATTTTGTCTTACTCCTTTGTATTAACAAAAAAAAACAAAACAAAACTACTTTTAAGTGTCAGTTAGGCTTTAGTGAAAATCATTTATTAAATGTTGTAGTCTCCGTTTAAATCTACCTGGGTAACTAAACATTAAAGTAAAGGGGGAAAACCTATATTGGTCTAATTTGAATTATATGTTCTTCTCAACAAGCATAATTGCTATTGACTGCCTAAAGCACCATTGTCTAAGTCATGAATAATCATAAAACATTACAATTGGCACAAGAAGAATGGAAAGAAACCCATCAAAAAAAACCTCAGGAAATACCAACAAACTCCTCCCCCCTTTTCCTCTGCCTAAAAGAATAAAGCCATGCAAAACACAATGACTTTATTACCTGCGAAAATGTGCTACATAATAATCTCAAGGAGCCTCATTTATTATAGATAATATTTCACTTTAGGTTTGACATTTTATCCTGGAATGAAGCTCCCTTGTTGCTAAGTGTGTGTCATAAAAGAGAGGCCCTTAGTATGTTGCTCTCGTCTCTAATTAGCTGAGTGCTTAATTCGGAGCTAGTAAGAAATACAGATTTTGTTTTAGAAGAATATGTATCCAGAATGTGGTGAAATGTCACAAGTTGAATATTGTGAAGAGGAGTTAAGTTTTAAAGCCAATAAGCCTCTTGCCTGCGGGCACCTGTCACCACTTTGAGAGAGCCCATTCACTAACCTGTCCTGTAGTTGGTCTTCAGCACCTTGACAGTTTAGGTTCCTAGGTGTCTCCCACACTAGCTAATATTAGAACAACAGAAAACACAGGTCACTCCAATACCTTGTTGAGTAGTCGAAAAACCCATAGATTAAACTGAAAGTCAATTTCCTTTCAATTAGAATGTTTATTTTATAAATAGTATTAGACAAATATGCATATTAACAAAGATGCTAATATTATTCTGCTTCTATAGCAGTGCATAAACCTTAGGAAAGGGTTTCTTAGCCTTAGCATTAGTGACATTTGGGGTGGATAATGCTTTGTTGTATGGGGCTGTCCCATGGACTGTAGGATGTTTGGCAGCATCTCTAGCCTCTATCCACTAGATGCCACTAGATGCCAATAGCAGTCCCCGAGTTATGGCAGTTAAAAATGTTGCTAGACATTGCTAAATGTCCCATGGGAGGTGCAAAATCTCCAAACATATGTGCCCCTTTCCCAGCCCGCACCCAATCCCCTCTTGTTGAGAGCCACACTCTTGGAAGTTAAGTGAATTCATTGCAAGGTGGTAAAAACTCAAAGCAAAGGTAAATCCCCAGTTGGAAAAATGGTGAGATGCATTTTGTCCCACTAAGTTTCCCAGTAGCTCTTTGAAATAACCGGAAGAGCTATCTCCATAGCAAGGAGCAGCATCGTCATGGCCCCTTAGATGGCTCCCATCCATGACTCTATCAAGTCCCTGGGAGACAACTTGAACAGTTTCCATGATCAATGCTAATTGGGACTCTGATTGACCAAATTAACAGCAATCAAATACATGATTTAAAGAGCAAAGAATTCTTGGGTGGTGCTGGTAGAATGGCATTTAGAAGTTAGCTGCTTATTTCCGGGTTGTCCCTGATTGAAAGAGACCCTTAATTTTCAGGTGGAGAGTACATTTCCCACCTCTGTGTTTCACAGCAATTTTCTGTTCCCCGCAACAGCTTAACCATGTGGCACTTTTTTTAAATTAAAGTTTATTGGGGTGACAATTGTTAGCAAAGTTACGTAGATTTAAAGAGTACAATTTTGTATTATAGCATCTATATATCACATTGTGTGTTCACCACCCAGAGTCAGTTCTCTTTCCATCACCATATATTTGACCCCCTTTACCCTCATCTGCTATCCCCTCCCCCCTTACCTTCTGGGAACCACTAAACTATTGTCTGTGTCTACGAGTTTTGTTGCTTCATTTGTTTTTCTTGTTCTTTTGTTGTTTTCAGTTTTATATACCACATATCAATAAAATCATATGGTTCTCTACTTTTTCTCTCTGATTGATTTTGCTTAGCATTATAAACCCAAAAAATCTGAAAACATTTATCTGTAAAGATATATGTGCTCCGATGCTCATTGCAGCTTTATTTGTAGCAGCCAAGACATGGAAACAACCAAAGCATTCTTTGATAGATGATTGGATAAAGAAGTTGTGGAATAGACACACAATGGAATACTATTCTGCCATAAGAAAAGATGAAATAATGCCATCTGCAACAACATGGATGGATCTTGAGATAATAATGCTAAGCGAAATAAGTCATGTGGCATCTTGATTATTTGATAAAGTATCTGCCTCACCCATTGGGCTATGTGATATTGATGAATGCAGTAGGTATTTCATACTTATTTTTATATTCTCCATGCCCAGCATACAGGGATCATTAAATAAGTGTTGACTAAATCAGTAAATGCTATATTTGATGATTTATTTAACAAACATTTAGTTAGTAGTTCAATACGTCAAAAAGTATTCTAGACCCTGGGAATAGAAAGATGAATTAGTGTTGATGCTTCCTCTGGGATTCGTGGCAGAGTGGAGGTGGGAGGCCTGAAAACAAGTAGCTGGAATGGAACAGGCGAGGAAGGTACTGAGAAGCAGAGTCAGGCCACGTGAAGAGTTACCAGTACTAAGCTCTGTTTTCTCAGCGTGAGAAAGCAACGACTAACTTAGAGTAATAGCCTATTCTTCAAATCACACATTTAATTTTTTGTCAGCAGAAGGAAATCCTGAACAAAATTATGCCTTAAAAATCAAATTCAGTTAGAATAATTAAATGAGGAGAAGTAGAAGCTGATGATTCTTTTCTCCCAACAACTAAAAAATTTAAGAGCAGGACCACTAAGTGGAAAGTATGACTGGAATGAGAGTCAGGAAGACTGAGTTCAAGCTCCAGGTGGGCACTCTAGGGAGAAATCACTCAGGTTCTATATTTTTCAGGTGTGGGTTCTACTATTTTTAATGGATGGATTCTATTGCTTCCACAAAAAAGAAAATTAACCAAAAACTTAAAGATTTAAAAAACACTAATGTATTGTCTTGTAGTTGCTTAGGCCTAAAGTCTGACGTGAATGTCACTGGGCTAAAATCTAGCTGGCATCAGGGCAGCGTTCCTTCTGGAGGCCTGTTCAGCTTCTTGCCGCTTCCAGTCCTTGGCTTCTGCCCACTTCCTCCATCTTCAAAGCCAGAAGCACAGCGTTTCTCTAGCCCTGCTTCTATGGTCACATCTCTTTTTATAACCACAGCCAGGAGAAGTTCTCTAATTTTAAGGATTATATGATTAGATGGGGTCCATCTGAATAATGCAGGATGATTTCTTTATCTCAAGGCCTTATCCTTAAACACATCTGCAAAGTCTCTTTTGCCATGTAAGGTAACAGGTTCAGACAGGTTCTGGGGGTTAGGATGTGGACCTCTTTACAGGGAGCATTATTCTCCTACCACATGAGGAAAATGAAATTGTTTTAGGTAATCGTGAACATAACTTCAGACCTGAGCATCTGGGGCAGAGAACAGCTTCTGTCCCGTGCTGTCCCCAGGGGAGTACTCTTCCTCAGTCAATAATCTGCTTGCATGGGGCTCATTATTTGTAGTTCACCATCTTCAATGAGAATTAAAAACTAGAAAATGGGTTCAAAGGAAAATGGGTTCAAAGCCAGATCATGGATGGTTAGGCTTACTCATTAATAATTTTCTCAGTATTTGAGTTTGATAGAGCATCACTGAACATCACAACAGCTTCTCATTGGTCTGGGATGTGTAAGATTAGAGATAAAGACAGCATTGATGATCTTTTGAGATTGTTATAGACCTAAAAATCTTATATGATCATTACCTCTTTGAAAAAAAAAATTGAACACAATCAGAGTTCCAGGTACTATACTATCAGAAACAGTTCTTCTATAATAAATACACACAATATTTTCCAAGTTAAGAGAAAGATCTCATGGAGGAATGGGATTTTTTGTTCGTTTTGAGGGTTTTTTTCTTGGGCAGTTCTCAGCCTTTTTTGCATTTAAAATGTTGATAGCAACAGCTCTTTGGTGATGGGATGTTAAAAATGTGCATTGCCCACGAAACACTTTTTGGATTTGGGTTTAGTTCTTTATCATTGTGACAGGAAGAAAGGAGGAGAGAAGTTGAGTGATTTATTGTTCTTTCTATTTATGAAATGGCTTGAACACATAAAAGCTTCCTTCCTAGAAAACAAACAAACAAATAAATATAGTCCTCCACAGTTAGCAATTTTGTAACCAGCAAATTCTGAAACATTTGTTATGTTTTTCTTATCCTACTCTCTAGTTTGACAACTTTGTGGGAATTATTAGACTTTGAGAAATATTGTTTGGACGTTTTTACTGCTCTGTTTTCTCTTCAGAAAAAAACTACTTGGTAGAAAGCAGAGTGAAGAAAAACTGTTGAATCAATAGATAATTCTAAAGTCTTAGAATTTTAGAGTTTAAAGGAATGATGTAGGCCATTTAGTTCAACCCTCTCTGAAGGATGGATCCAAATATGTCTGAACCTTCACCTCTCCCTCACCACGCCTGTGTCTAGGGTCTTCCTTTCTGATGACCCTCATTTGGACGCATTCTAATTCCTCACTGTTCTGAGCAGCTCCCAGGGTGAGGCTCAATGTTCCTACTGAGATCTGAGCTGTGAAGAGTAGAACAAATCTATCACCTTCTTTATCCTAGACGCCAAAGAAGCCTACTGTCCCATTTGTGTAGTGATCACAAAGCAGTATCAACAGCAGGGTGAGATGGCAACCAGTCAACCCCCCACTACTTGATCACATGATGCTGTGTGGTCGTGTTCCTTCCATACCACACCTGTGCAGGCAAGTGGCATTTACCTGTTTGAATTTCATCTGTCAAGAGGTGAAGATTGTCACTCTGTCATTCAATGATTCCCCTTTCTCCCAATGGCATGGCATCCATCAATTTGGAAAATCATGCCTCCTGTGTCATCATCCCAGGTATCACCCAGCTTCCGCTGGTGCCCTCAGCTAGGTGGTCATCAAACTTGCTTATGACTGAGACGTCAGTGAAATGCACCTAATTGTGCCTGGAATAACTTGCAATATCTGGCCAAGTGCTTGTTGAAATCAAGAAACACATGTTTTTACGAATATGGTTTTGTTTTATATTTATTTATTTTTTGGCTGTGGTCAGATGAAAAGAGAGTTTAAAATGCACCCATGTGGTTACAATGATCAAATCCATTGAAAGGGCAGATCCAGGAAAGCTAGGGTGCCTATCACACAGCCTAGGTTAGCATTCCCACAGTGTCTTTAGCTTAGGAGAAAACTCTGCCTGTGCAGCGATGCTTTGAATTTCTTTGATTTGTAGTTATTGCTTCATTAGAAGTAAGTTTTAGATTAATGTATGTGGAAAATTAGCATATTGCCATGATTTCATACTAAAGAAGAAACAACTAATACCAGATTTGTTTCCGAGCAGACCTGATTCAGAATAGTAGGTGAGGATAAGAGCACATTGTTCTCAATTTGGTTCTGTAAATAGTTTGTGACAATTCATTTTTCTGCACAACTGAATTGAGTGATTCGGGTCTAAAATTAGAACCAACATGGCATGTGGCTCACAGTTCCTGAGGCAGCTTCTTCTCACTCCTTCCAAAATACTTTTGAAGAATCAGAAAGGATGAAAATCCTCCAAGGAAAGGGAACAGCAAGACTGACATTCTACTAACTGCCTGAATTGTGGAGAAAATTCCACCTACCACAAAACCTCTGGAGAGGAATAGACAAATATAATCAGAAGCACTCCCAGATGTTGCTGCTTAGAGGAGCAAATCTGTGCCCATGAGAAGACAGCCTGGAGTCTTCTTCCCCCACTGCTTGTTTCTTGACCCTGCTTTCAGAATCTGAAATTTCAACCTGAGCATTAGCTGTCTCTCTGAGCTGTGCAGGTGCCATTTTTTGCAGTGACCTGAATACTATCTGCACCCATGCTCCATTAGAAATTTCCTTTCAAGCCACTTATTAGACTTCAGTGGACTTCTGTGGGGGGAAATAGGAGAAGAAAAACCTGGGCAGTGGTATCTGGACCCATGGAAGCTTAGTTACAATTAATAAAGCGGAGCAGATGGACAGAAGCCTGAACAGTCAGTCATTCTATTTCTCCGTGATCCTTAGCTTAACAACACATCCCGGTGTATTCCATCATGATTTAGTCTACGCCACCTTAAACTTATTCCGACTCAATTTCTGTGTATCTCCTCCTAACCATGATGTTGCCAAGATTTACAGAATCTAGTTTTGAGTATAAAAAGCAATAATCACATGAAATATGTGTTTTTTTCAAGCAACACATTCCCTTCCAAACACCGTATGCTCTTGACCCCCATCTTCACTTGTGCAAATGTGAAATGCAGATCTAGACATTGAAAACAGGGCTAAGCACTGACCTTATCAACCTGTCTTCTAGGTTTAGATATGAGACAGGATGGGTTCTATTAAGTCCTTGGATTATACTATATCCTCTATTAACTTTTCCTGGACATTATGTAGGAAGAGCAAGGGTCAATTAGATGCTCTGCCCAGTGACAAACACAGGGACTGTAGACACATCCCCTTGTTTTAGAAAAAGGAACAAGAAATGTACAACATGGAGTAATGGGTACATCGTCCTTAAAAGTACCTCTGGAAATGATTTCTCAAAAATTTAAAAAATGTAGTCAATTGCTTTGTATCGTCCATATGAAAGAAAAGTTATGAGCTTCATGAGTTGGAACTGCAAGGATAAGAAGAGACTCTGTTGACAGCGGAAGCATCAGGATGAGTTAAGAAATAGTAGCGATCGTAAAACTGGAATCCGTGTTGGCAGCATAAGGAACAGAGCTGATGCCGCGCAAAGTAGAAACACTGACATGAACCAGGATTTTGAGAAGCTTTCCCAGAATGCTGAAGATATGGGATGTGGAAAAAATAAAAAGGAGCTAACCAAAGTATAACTAATGTGCTTGAAAAAAGAACAAGACAGAACTTAACTAAAGCAGTAATAAACTTTTAGTGATGATAACTTTTTTGGATTGAAGACCTGTATCTTCAGATACAATGAACTCAGGCAACAATGAAAAAAAACAGATTCGCCTTTAGGCATATGAGGACCACATTGAAATGTGAAGACAAACAAAAGGTCCTAAACGTGTCTTACATGGGGCAAAAGGAAGGTCACCTCTAAAGGAACACATCTGAGGCAGACCTCAGATTTCTCTTCTGCAATTTCAATGCAAGAGAACAATGAAGGAATCACTATACAGATTTGGGAGGGGAGAAAAAAACCCCAAGAGTTGTGTACCTAAGCAAGCAGTCTCTCATATGTGATCACAACCAAAGGAACTTCTTAGATGTACAATTAGAGAAAAGGGGTAATACTACATAACTGTTGTGAGAATTCTGTCAAGTCCTAAATAAGACAACACGTGACCGCTAACACGAGTTGCATAAGTGTAGGTTCCTATTGCCTGATTGGCAATCATAGACATTTACTAAGATGAAGTAAAAACAGGTGTAGGAGGGATCTGACACATGACAGCCTAAGGAGAGCCTGTCTTAGGCTTTGTTGCATCTGAGAGAGGGACCCCTGGCTACAACCAGAGTCAGCTCACCCTGACCAGGCGACATTTGTTTGCTGATGCAGAGACCAACTTTCTGAGCTTCCTTTTTTTCTCTTCTGTAACATTAGTTATTGGAGCTAAAAGTTTCTTCTCTCTCTACTAGTCTATGTCATTTAGAATTCTAAGGAACTAGGCAGGGCATTATAGTATTAGTAGGGGATATACTTGAATATTCTTTGTTTTCTATGCTAGTTTTCAGTTTAGAGACACAAAACTTACTTAGGCAGACATGCTGGATAGGTGGATAGTGGGTTTCAAATAGCATTTAGACCAAGGAATGGGTTTGCTTAAAAAAAATGCCAACAATTAAATTAATAGGTTCTGGGTGTACATACAATGCTTTGGAAATTATATTTAAGGCAGGAAAAAGGTTTAAAATGCTCCAACCCACAATACCATAATATTTGGGGTGGGTCAGAGGGGATATGGCTGAATGGGGTTAAAGGGAGCACAGAAAGGTTTGCTAATGGAATCTCTGCGTGGACTGTGTAGGAACTTAAAACTCATTAATAATAAAAGCTCTGCTTTAAAAACTGACCTTGTAGTTGAAAGATATGCACTTGTATCATTACCAATTAATGTGTTAGGTAACATAGCTTGTACTTGGAAAGCAACAAGGAGTATCTAAATGATATTCACACATCTTAATTAGTGTCATTAATAGTTCTTTTGCCATCTTTCATGAAAGCAATGGCGTTACATCGCAAGCATCTTGTTAGAAGCCAAACCAGGAAGTTAGATTTCAAGCCAAGCCCTTAACAGTGGTTTTAAGTTATGGTGCCTGCATGACTAGAATGTTTCTCTAGGGTCTCCTCTTAGCTGCAGGACTTTTGCAAGCAATCAGCAATAGAGCCAGACCTGAAGGTAATGGTGACTCACGGGCAGCATTAGAGAAACTCTGTGAAGTCAGGATGTAAAAATGTAAGGAGAAACATGCCAACCAAATTTGCTCTCAAAGGGCCTTCTCCCATGACTGATCAGTGATTTTAATATTGTCGGCAAAAAATATAAATGTTTTATCTAAGAATTCAGCATCTGCTACTGAACAGCTGAAGGAATTTTGAGAACCAGGTTCTGAAAGTTGCTGAAAAAGAAGGCCCAATAAAAACCGTTATCACTGAAAAATGTTGATGCAGTAACTTACTGTGTGCATCTACCAAACTGGTATAATTTAAGACGCATCCTACAATGGGTGTATCGTAATTCTTTTGCCTTCTCTAGAAACTATAATAGACACTTAAATTTTGTTGTTGGTTTTTGACTTCAAAAGTACTACACTGTTTAAGTGGTGATGGAGGGGGAAATGGCAAATTACAAAATAGATTTAAGGAGAAAAAAATTGATGAGCTTCCATTCAGCTTTAATATATATATATATACTTTCTTTTCTATGTAAGTATAATTATCAATGCATATTCACAAATGTAATCTATAGCTTAATTGTATAGTTTTTGTCACTTTATTATGTCATTATAATTTTTCAAAAGCATAATCAATATAAAATAGCCTACTTTATAGATTAAACCATAACTTATTTAACCCATAATTTATTGTTGGACATTTGAGTTACTTCCAATTTTTTGCTATTGAAAATAATCTTGTGTTCAATATATTTGTTCATGAATTTTATTTACACCTCTAATTATTTTATTAAAATAGATTCCTGGAAGCATCACTACTAAGCCAAAGGGTACATCCATCCTTAAGACTCTTCCTACGTATTGTCAAATGGGTCTAAAAAGCTTAAACCAATTTAGACTCCTACCCATTGTGTATGAAGAGGTCCAACTGGCAAAGTGTTTCATTTTTCTTTTTAATATTACTCTTCATTAATAGTGAAGATGAATGTTTTCAGATTTACTAGTTCTTTGTGTTTTCTAATAATGATGTTAATATCTATCTGGACACGAGCATGTTAATGGTAATTGTCTCTTGGAATCAATTAAGTGCATGTGCATTAATAAACATTTAAATTTAGGATTTCATAATGATAATAGAAGATCAAGATCTCATTCTACACTGAAGAATGAAAACTATATACTTAAATATGATTGTATAGGCAATTAAGCACAAATAACATGAGTATGTCGGGATCCACTTAAAATCTGAACAATGCTGTCTAGTGTTTTGTTGTTTAACCATTTCAGGCTCATTAACTTAGTTTTTTAAGTTCAACTGATTACGTCTCTAGGATTAACACATTTGTTAGAATCATATTAAGAACAAAAATGGAGTGATTATGACTAAGGCTCTCTTGCAATACCAACTGTGATATGACTATTTTTTAAAGATAATTTTTATAACATTAACATTCATTTCCCACACCTTACCCACATCTAATTGGTTTGCTGTCATTCTGCTTTTTTTTCAAATAGTACAATTACATTTGTTTTTAGGCAACTTTTCTTCTACTCCAATTTAAGCATTCTAGGCACACTTACAATTTTTATAAAAATATGTTTTCACTGTTAATAAAAATACAAAACCAAAATTATGGGCCCTTTGATCCTTTCTACAACAAAGGATTGATTTCATTGCCAAAGCAAAATATAATATTATAAAACTGCATTAATGTTTCCATTTCTATTACCAGGCCTAATAATGGAGATTATAACTGAGGCAAAAAGGATTTTAACTAACAACATTCACACATCTTTTTTTACTTTATGCATGTAAATGTAGAGTTAAATTTTAGGGTAATTGTTATAGCCATAAGTATTCTATACCATTATGTGGAAATTTTGAGAAAATATGGCAAGAATTTGCTCTTGGAAACACCTCCCTCCAATCAAGCAGGAACCAAGTATGGAAAGACACTTCTGAAGGGAGCCTAACTTTCTGTCTGGAAGTGGAGAAGTATAGAGTTGATTTTTTTTTTCTAAAAACACTTTGAAGTTAATTAAAAATATTCTTGGAAGGGCTTCTTTTTATTTAGCTTGAACTGGCCTGTTATTTTCATATTTATTTGCTCCCTTTTACACATGCCTTTGTTAGGATGGACTTCTCTTCTGACCGCCTCCTATTTAAGTTCTGGTCCTAAGGTTTGCACAACTTAGCAGTAGGAGTCGTTCCTTTTTCTTTTTCTACATGTACATCTGAAAGGCTGGCCTATCACATATTACCTAACTATCTTATTTTTCTTTTAAATGTATACTACTTTTATTATGTGGCAGGGAGGAAACAATTCAGCAAAATATCCTATTTAATCACTGACCAGAAAAAATCTAAACATTCCCATTTTATTCCAGTTCAAATAACTGATCTTCAAAAAAATTCTAGCTTTGGCTCTGTCTCTCAGATCTGTTAAGCAGAGCAGGAAATTTCAGGGAGAAATGCCATACATTTGACCAGGAATCGCAAGCAGTCTGCCTACACCTCATGCAAAAATATTCCAGACAACTGAAATATATATATAAACATTTGGAAATGTGGATTGAGTAGTCAAATGCCTTCCTAAGTTCTTTAACTTATAGTTAATCATATTTACTTATTTAAAATTCAGACTAACGTTAGGGTGTGTGTGTGTGTGTGTGTGTGTGTGTGTGTGTGTGTGTGTGTGTGCGCGTGCGCGCGCGTTGCTCTCTTCCACTTCCGTGTTACATGAGAACAACTGACCCAGCTCTCCACCGGCATGGTTGACATCAGTGGTCCATGTCTGCATTTTCATTAACATTCATTTTTGAGTCACCCGACAAAGTGTTGTGGGGCCTTGCTATTCACAGTGGGGCTCTGAGACCCCATTGCGGGCCCTGAATTGGCGTGAAACATCCCAGGCCCCTAATCAGGATCCCCATCTTCAACAAGATCCCCATACGATGAGCCTTGCAGTAGGGCCCTTCAATTTCACTTCTAAGTACCATTTTTAAAATAGAGCATTTCCTTCATCTGGGTATGTGCTGACAGAGCTTTTACCTCAGATTCCAAACACCTCCCCTTAAACATTAGGAAAGGTTTCCCACATTATACTATATGAATATTTTCATGATCTGCACAACGTAATTACTGAGTATATTACTTTTTAAAATGCAGTTTAATATACTTATTAAAACAACATCTAGCCCGAGAAACTAGGAGAGAATACTTCCAAAAATAATGGCTAAATCTGTGTTAAATGTATCTGTTTTTAATGTTTTAATCCTATTTAGTCAGATCATCTTTGTAAGCATCCCGAACTAGCATTGTTTGAGGAGCTTGTGAGGGGATATTTTTTCTCCAAAGACTACTCAGTTGTTAAAAAAAATCAAGTCGGGTGGGGGAGTAACACTCGGTGGTATAAAAGACTTTGTAAAAATTTGGATACAAGAGGGTTAACTCGGGGGTGTGTGAAAGCCATGCCTTCTGTTTGGGAATGTATGTCTCTTGCTGAACACATTTAAATATAAACACTGGCAGAGTACTTCTTCTCTCGTTCTATTTTGGGATATTCAAACGTGGTATATCCCTGACAGGCATGAAAAAAATAGTCCTTTCTTTCTCAGTAGAGTAGCTGGAGACATATACACCACATATGCATATACTTACTTAATACAACATAGATGTCTAGTCACCTACCCCACCCCCGCGCACACCCACACACACACAAACCAAACACATTATGACGGGAAATAATGCTTCTAAGATGTCCAAGTGCCTCAAGAATCTGGCTTCACTTTAATATCAACTTGACAGTGAACCTGTCAGGTGACCGGGTTTCTCCTGCATTTGGATGCCTTCACCCCTGTGTACTTCACGGGAACCCATCAGGCTTCACAGTGAGACTCCAGGATGCCTCTTGGCGTCTGTTGTTTTTCTCAATCTTGCTGGCTAAATAATGTAGCGAGCCTAATAAATTCTAATAAAACTTCTGACTGGCTTGGCAGCAGCTTTACAATCTAGAATAATTTACAGATCTCAGAGAGTTCATGTGAGTCCATAATGTTTAGAATAGAAATAATAAAATGCACTCAATTGATTAAGCTGTTTGTAGATGTCTAAGAATTAGCATATTGTATAATTGCAAATATTTTATAATTACCAAGAGGGACTGATAAAAGGGTTCAGTGATATTGACGGCTGGACTGATAACCTTGATGAGAGGAGAATCTCAATGAAAGGGAAATTCTCTGTGGGCTGGCTTCTAAGAGGCTGGGGTCTAGCCTTCTCCATATTGCTTGTTAACTGAGCTTGGGGCTCTGATTCCCCAAAGCCTGGAGCTCTGAGATCTCATTGCTGGGTGAGGTCCTGAGAAAATGCTCTAATGAGACCCTAGGCCACTGAGATTGTATTTTTTTTTCGCATGTTCCTACTGACAGATTGAGATCTTTAGAACTCAAATTATAAAAGTGAAGTGTGGAAGACTGTCTGAGAACTTGATCACCCATAGTTTTCTGATGAAGTCTATTTTGCTTTTGTTTTTAATAATTCCTCGTGGTTTTCTTTCTTTCTTTCTTTTTTTGCATGTGTTTGTTTTGAAGACTGCAATTTAATATTGTTGCTAATACTTTTACTTCCCTGAAAGTAACACAAGTTCATGATCCTTAAAACCTCTACTGTTACATCAACTCAATAAATGAAAAGTATAATTACTCACCCCTCACCCCGTCACACTTTTCAAAGGCAGCCATTTTAAAGTTTTTGTTTTATTCTTTAAACTTAATAATCCTAAATTATATGTTTTAATCTATATTTCTGGTTTTATAAACTCTAAATGGCAAATAAGGATCTCCCTTTCAAACCTGCTTAACTTTCATAAATTAAAAATAAATAGTTTCGGTTTTTCTTTGGTTTACTTTTAAATTTGAAAATAATATATTTTTCTCCTGTTTCCTTATCTGTAAACTTAATTCAGAGTCTCTTGATTCTCTACTATGTAAGACAGAGGAAAGTAATGCCTATTGTGTCAAATTTTACACATTCACATTTAGTCTGTACATGTAAATAAGTCATCTGTGCCTTGGAAATGGGTGAATTTCATAACTGAAAATCAATATGATTTACAAAGTTGTAAAACACAGTGATACAAATAAAATTTATTATAAGTCTATGTTCGGTCACTTACAGGAAGCTACTAAAATCCTAGGTCACTAGGTTTACCCTTTTGGATGAAAATATTCCAAGTGTCAAGGTTAAATAGATTATCTTTCCCATGACTTGTTAGTTACTTGAAATTATGACACTTCTTAGTTTCCTACATGTCAGTCATTATCTTTTATCTATAGCTGTTTCCCTAGGATTTTTAAGTGTCTTTTATTTTGCCCACTGTACAAAATATATGCTTTGTTTTGTTTTTTGCCAAACCACAATGATATCTCAGACTTTATTTTGTTGGAAGCAATTCTTCTCATTCTTCTTCATATATAAATTTTTACTTTCTGTTCTCAAGTGACCTGATTATTCCTAGGCCCCTATATTGCTGATAGTCTTTGATTTCGTTTTGTTGTACTCTTCAGTTTTGCTGTTTGTTTGTTTTTAAACTTTACTGAGATATAATTCACATGCCATAATAGTCACCCATTTAACATGTACAATTTAGTAGTTTTTAGTATATTCAAAGATGCATACCATCATTATGCCATCACCAAAATCTAATGTTTGAAAATTTTCATCATCCTGAAAAGCAGCTTGGCACTGTGCCCATGAGCAGACACACTCATATTTACCCTCTCTAGCCCTGGGCAATCTCTAATCCATTTTCTGCCTCCTTAGGTTTGCCAATTCTGGACATTTTATATAAATGGAATCATATAATATGTAGCCTTTTGTGACTGGCTTCTTTCACTTAGCATATGTTTTTAGATTCACCCATGTTGTAGTCAGTATCAGTACTTTGTTTATTTTATTGTTATATAACATTCCATTTTTAGGGATAGTCACTTATTGTTTAGCGCCATTCATCATTTGACAGACATTTGGGGCTTTTTCCAATTTTTGGATGTTATGAATAATATTGTATTGAATATTCATATACAAGTTTTTGTGTGGACATATGTTTTTTCACCTTTTGAGGGGCTATGCACCTGAGTCAAATGGTAATTCTGTGTTTAACATTTGAGAAACTGTCAAACTGTTTTCCCAAATGGCTGCTCCGTTTTACATTCCCATCAGCACTGTAGCATTCCAATTTCACCACATCCTCACAAGCACTTGTTACTGTCTGTCTTTTTTATTTTAGTCATCCCAGTAAGTGTGAAAAGATATATTTTGTGGTTTTGATTTGCATTTCCCTAATGACTGGTGATGTTGATCATGTTTTCATGTGATTATTGATCATTTGTGTATCTTCTTTGAAAAAATGTGTATTCATATCCTTTGCCTATATTTTAAGTTTTTTCTAATTTATTTTTTTATTACTGAGTTGTAAGAGTTCCTCATGTATTCTAGATACGAGTCTCTTGTCAGCTATTTCATTTCCAAGCATTTTCCCTCACTCTTTGGGTTGTCTTTTCACTTTCTCCATAGTACCCTTTGAAGTACAAAAGTTTTGCATTTTGATGAAATCCAATTTATGTTTTTCTTCTGCTGCTTGTACTTTTGGTGTTATATCTAAGAAGCTATTGCCTAACCCAAGATCACAAAGATTGACTTGTTTGTTTTTTCTAAGAGTTTTATAGTGTTACCTTTTACATTTAGGTCTATAACCCATTTTGAGGTAATGTTTGTGTATGGTGTGAGGTAGAGGTTCATCTTCATTCTTTTGCATGTGGATATGCAGATGTACCAGTGTAAGGTGTTGGAAAGGTGATTTTTCCCCTATTGAATCATCTTGGC
>NW_017731436.1:1999213-2000152 GCF_001890085.2 Hipposideros armiger
ACTAATTAAGACATAACTAGCTATATATTCTAAAGATCAGAGGTAGTCTATTGTGGATTCTAGTCCAGTTAAAAATGTAACTCTCTTGATGAGAATTTTCAACAGAGAAACAGATGATGATTGGGATATAAATGCTGAGGACATTGGCAGAAGGGGAGTCTCATGAGTTTCATTGTCTGAATATTTAGACAGACATTGCATACTAAATCTTCACTTTCAGAAGTATGAGAGCCATGCCAAACTTTTTGTAGCAAAATATGCAAGCTGGAATTGTGGATTATGTGACCTGAATTTATTTCTGGATACATGTTTGATAGACAGAACAGGCAGAACACATGTGTTCATCCATTCTGAACTCATTAACAAAGCAGAAACATTAGTAAAATATGTCTTTTGCTGGTTTCTGGAATGGAAGAGGGAACAATTAAGCTGTAAGACACTCCAGGGTGGGTATTATGACCTAATAATGACATGCCCTGGTAGTTTTGACTGAGTGCCATTAACTGCAAAGGCATATCATTGCTCGTTCATAATACACACCCTGGAGTGCCTTACAGGGAGGATATAAATGTTAATTCCTCAAGAAACTTATTCAGCAAAAGAAGACACCATTGCTCTAAGAAGGGGAATATGTCAAAATCTCCATGTTGGGTTCAGTTTTTGGAGGCAGACTGGGTCAAACTCTTTATGCATTTATCCAGCAAAAAGCCGTGCAGAGCAACCTGCAAGAGTGGGGGTCAGGGGGTCAGAAGCGGATCTGCATTCCAGCTCTGGCAGATTCCACTGATCCGTCCTTGTGCGTGTTCCTCCAACATTCGCATTCTCAGTTTCCCCTCTCTTCAAGTCAGGCTGATGATGCCACCAGCTTGTTTTATAGTGTATTGGGGCAATCCAATAAGATAAAAATACTTTTAAAGTCTTTATAATAAGCGACGAGCT
>NW_017731436.1:2002917-2005689 GCF_001890085.2 Hipposideros armiger
CCTGCTGGGCTAAAATGGAAAGTCTAAATACTGATTTCTAAACCCATAGTTCTGTATAGGAGTCAACAGCTGTTTGCGTTCTCTAGGGCATTTGTGAAGAGTGGCAGATCCAAGAGGAATCAGAAAAGTCTCCTCTTTGAAACCAGAAGCTTTCCTGGAGGTAGGATTCATATTTTTCAAACATAAAGAACTTAACTCTGATGAGATGATTACCTATAATTCATATTTTATTGGTAACCCAGCATGGAAGAGTCTTTCATCGAATAAAGCTATAGCATGTTGACAGATTAAAAACCCAACACAGGCACTATAGTTCCCTGGTTGATTACATCAAGGCTGGACCAGCATTTGTAAGACTTTATCTACTAGTGATTCCTCTGCTTAGACCCAGCACTTGTGAAATGTCAGGGGCCCTCAGCCCACTTGATGTCCAGTTAAAAGTCCAAGGGCAGCAGGTAGAGCAGCTGCAGGCGCCCCAGAGTCCCAGTGAGTTATGAAGTGAGTTGAATCTGAGAGTAAATGGGAGGAACCACCAACTAACTGTCTGCTGGGGTGGCAGCAACCCCTTGGTTTTGCTCATCGCACACCAGGATTTCAGAATCCTAGGGAAGATCTATGCAAGACCCCGGTCAGCTGCCAGGAGCACACGTGGATCTAGGTAGAGTGCGTGAGGTGGTTTGGGTTTGCAGTCATACACATGCTGGGCATGCCAGAAAGCTTTGACTTGGCCTTTTGGGTGAGAAGACAGTGCCACACATTTGCCCTTTGCAAAACCTCTGTAGGAGATATTAACACAACAGCCCCAACCCTCTCCCCCAGCTCTATAGACTCTTGCATCCAGAAAAGAAAACTACTTCTTTTTTTTTAAGGTGAAATTTGTCTCTCAAAGCTCTTTGCCTCTCTGGATTGTAGAGTTAGTTCATAAGGCAGTTTTACTTGTTGCTTAGAACTTTATATATTAAAACAGGAAAATCTCTTTAGAACCTACTGAGAAAAGTACGTGTTTCCTCATAAATCCGCCTACTGATACTAATTAATGGTGTATCATAAGAGGAATTACAACCGTGGTTCTCAGCCCTCAGTACCCCATAGAATTACTTGGGATCAGAAACTTTTGGGGTGAACCTCAGATACAGGACGGTTCCCAGAAGCACTCTAAGCTTGTTCTAAAATTGCCACCAGAGTGAGATCCTCACGCAAATAAGGTTGGTTTTCTGCATTTCATTGAGTCTTGAGTGATTTCTTTTTATTATGGCATAGCACTAGTATTCCGATTTTCACTCCCCTGTATTAAATTCAGGGAACTAGAAGGTGGAGGTTGGGCAATGAGGAGAATATGTGTTTACTCCGCTGAGATGACTCACTCTCATCACTTACTCCCTGTGTAATCTATGCTCCCGATCAGACATTTTTGCTTTCCCGGTATGTCCTATGCCCTGTTGTTTCTCACAGTTGCTGAAGTAACAGCAATTTGCCACCTTATTTTAAGGAATACAATTGTGACATAAAAAATAAGGTTCAGCTGTAGGTGTGCAGATAGNAAAAAAAGCATAATGGAGCAATTACAAGGAATGCTTCAAGAAAGAGGCAGCCATATCTCAGGGTGAAGTTGGCTAAAACATAGCTATCCTGGTGGATCAGAAAAAATAAGACATAATAATGGGCACACACAATGGAAGAAGTAGCAGCGGAGGCTCAGCAGAGGGGCTGGAAGTGGCAGGTGGAAATATCTAACCCACGGTGATAGGTGCCTGCATTGGTCAGATGCCTGAGACTGGACTCAGGAGTGGGCACTGTGTGAAGTGTAGGCAGGCAACCAGGTAAGCCCGATGGAGGGGACACTGACGGGAATCAGAAGAGCCTTTCTAGACCCAGGTGGGTTATGACGCTGAAAAGACTTCCAGGAAGGAAGCACAAAATGTAAATTCAATTACTAAGACTACAATAGACAATGACAAAGCTAGATTTTTTTATCTAATCATTATTTTGGTTTTTCTGTGATACCCAGGGACGGGAAGCATAAGAGATCAGTGAGGTGAAAGACAGGTAGACCGGAGCTTATGGATGGGTTGAGAGTAACTGCTACATGGTCTTTATTGATAGTAGAAATGTACCTAAAATTTAATGATTTGTTTTTCTAGGCCTTATCAAAGTATCCCTATCAAAATGACCGTCTATCAAAGAAGACTCATATTAAAACATTAGGAACCCCAGCATGGAACCATAGCAGAAGCTCTGTTATAGCTGGCATAAAAGTTTATGGCAAAAATAGCAGCAATGTTGATGCAATCTGGAATCTCAGAGTGTTAGCTGGATTAATTTAAATCCCTTCTGCCTAAGATAAAATGGTCCCACACACAAGAGCCAAGCTGAGGCTCCCTTAGGCTCCAAACCAAAGGCTTCAACTTATAAGCCACTGGTCGCAATGGTTGTGGGCACCCAGGCAGAACCTGGAGACAGGTGCGTTTAGGAAAGGCATTGAAAACTAGCAAGAGTTTAACCCCAAAAGGAAACTTTAAGAAAAAATAGAAAAATAAACAGAAATTTCAGTTGATACGTTCTTATCTTGTAGGGAACAACATTTAGGTTTTTAAGGTCATATAAAGAGTCACATAGAAAATAACATTTGTTGCTATTACAACTTTTTGTTTTCTAACACAATATTAAACTAAAATAAAAAGTACTTATTTTACCTATGAAAAAAGTTAGTACCCATAGTATAGAAAGAGCTTACATGAATTGGTAATAACATACAAGAATTCAAAATATAAT
>NW_017731436.1:2008784-2011103 GCF_001890085.2 Hipposideros armiger
CTCATAAATCCGCCTACTGATACTAATTAATGGTGTATCATAAGAGGAATTACAACCGTGGTTCTCAGCCCTCAGTACCCCATAGAATTACTTGGGATCAGAAACTTTTGGGGTGAACCTCAGATACAGGACGGTTCCCAGAAGCACTCTAAGCTTGTTCTAAAATTGCCACCAGAGTGAGATCCTCACGCAAATAAGGTTGGTTTTCTGCATTTCATTGAGTCTTGAGTGATTTCTTTTTATTATGGCATAGCACTAGTATTCCGATTTTCACTCCCCTGTATTAAATTCAGGGAACTAGAAGGTGGAGGTTGGGCAATGAGGAGAATATGTGTTTACTCCGCTGAGATGACTCACTCTCATCACTTACTCCCTGTGTAATCTATGCTCCCGATCAGACATTTTTGCTTTCACGGTATGTCCTATGCCCTGTTGTTTCTCACAGTTGCTGAAGTAACAGCAATTTGCCACCTTATTTTAAGGAATACAATTGTGACATAAAAAATAAGGTTCAGCTGTAGGTGTGCAGATAGATAGCTGGCATCTGGGTGGATGAGGGCTTCTGCTTCTCTTTCTGTCTTTCTGAAACTATACTTGCTTCGTGTTCCAGTTCTTTTCCCCAACAATTCCCTTTTTATTAAGGAAATAAGACTGCTTTCTGTAAATAAACACACGCTGGATGAAATCAGAGCAAAATGAACGACTTAGCTAAAACCTAATTCAAGCTCTGCATAAGGAGAGTGTGCCCTTGTTTTCATGCTGGGCATATCTCTGTTGCAGAAACAGATGCATAGGGTTTTGGGGGAGCCAATTGTAAGTTTAATCATTGTTCGTAATTATTGTTCATTTAGCATTCGGTAATCAATGATCCACTATCTTCCTGAAAGCTGCTCTTGTCAAACGATAATTTTGTCAGCTTCAGCTCTAGGTGCTAAGTGCAAAGGCACTCAGCCATAGTGAGGAGGCAACATGAGCCAAATATAAACAGAAAGAAAAGCTTACACTGGAGCTGGTGGCAGAGGGACCAGATGTACGCTGAAGGTCAGGGAAGCCTTCCCTGTGGAGGTGAGCTGCATGGAGCCGGATTGTCGCTGCAAAGTGAGGCGTGTAGGGTAATGGTGACGGCCATCACTGATACCGCCACAGCACAGGGACAGGACTGCCACGGCTGTCACCGAGACCCCTGCAAGCAGAGACTGAGCGCCGACTCTGGCTGGACAGTGCCAAATATTTTACTTAGCCAATTGATTTACCCAAAATTAATCTGTACAAGGAGACACCGTTTGCCATATTGAACAGATAAGGACACAGTAGAGTAGAAAGTGGGCTTAGGGCTGCACCCCTGCCAAGCTGCCCAGGCAGAATTTAAGCCCAGCTGTGTCTAGGTTGGGAGCCCACTCTTAACCACAGCCTGTGCATTCCAGCAACTTCATCTCGAACACCCTAAGATTTTATGATGGATTTCTTGGGGAGATAAACATGTTACAAATTACAATATTTGAGACTTGCTGTAACATTTCATTACACTGTTTTAACTGATGCTCCCAGGTGATTTCCAACTTGCTTTGGAACAGACTCCCAGACACTGAGTTAAAAATGGTTGTCTTCATTCTGAAGGACACTGACTGCATCATGGGCTGGGCAGTCAAGGTCTGCAGCCGGCTCCGAGGGAGAAAGTGCTAATGGCATGTTCTCTTAAGAGAGTGTTGAAAATTTGTCCTTTTGAGCTCTGCATATATCAAAAGAATTCAGCATACATAATTGGAATTAGAAGGCTGGATACAGTACAAAGTAAATGGTATTTATTGTTGTTGGGTTATATATCTGCCACTTCATTGAGGTGGAATTCAAAAGCTATTCCATGGCAGGTCATCTTTCTTTTTTTGGTCTTTCTCATTCTTACTGCTATGTTTCTTGGAGATGGCTTTAAAAGCACTTCACATTTTGTTTCATTCTGCACTGAGCCCTAGTTCCTACTATCACTCAGTGTCTCTCTGTATGACAGTGTCTCTTTATGTCTTTCTCTTCGTCTGTCTGTCTCTCTACAGGTCTCTCTCTGAATCCTAATCCCTTCACATCATAGTTTTTTGTTTATTTTTGTTTTGTCTCATTCTGCTCTTGTAATCTTCATATACCTTGACATTTCTTTCCTATTTTTCTTTGAACTTTTGGACTATTTCATGTTTACACAAGGGTTTTTTTTTTTTGGTGTTGTTCTTTCCTCATACAAGAAACTAAAGTGCCTCCCGCCAATGGCTTGTAGTTCCCTTTTAAGGTGAATTTCATGTCCAGAACAGCCTCATTGTTCGGAGACTCCCA
>NW_017731436.1:2019503-2023280 GCF_001890085.2 Hipposideros armiger
TCTCAGCATCTCCCTTTCTCTGTCTCTGACCCCCCTGAACCTTGGCTTAGCAATTCTCTCCGAACCCACTCTGTCCAGCCTTTCTTCCCGCTGCTGTCTCTGCATCAGGCTGGGGCCTCACCACTAGCCTCTGATTCACCCAGCTAACCCACAAATCCCCAACAACCGCTCCTGTAACGTCTGGTTTCCCTGACCTCAACTGCATGCAGTGTCCACCCTGACCAGAGTGACCTCCTGTGAGAGGCCTAGGCTCCCTCCTCCATGCCTGAAAGAACGCCAAATAAGATGAGGTTTCAGTTAGAGTAAGGGGGGAACAGGATAGCTTTATGTTTCCAAATACTAATTCCAATACATCCTTGGTCTGTCTCTTAAAACATTTGCTTGAGAATCCTGAGGACACACTTTTCTATGATACTTCTAGTACTCTCTGCAGCTATTACTCTAGCAGTACAGAAGTACTAGAAATACTTGAGTCTTCCTGGAGACGTATTTGCTAATGTCTGCTTCCAGCCCCATGCCAATCCATGGAAAAGAGCACAGCTCAGTAGCAACGTAAGAGAGGAAGGGGAAGTGGGACCCAAACCAGAGCAAAGCAGCCTCTGATCCTGCTCTTCGGATCTTCCCACCGTCAGGCTGTTCCCACTCCTGGGATAAGGCCCTAATGCTAGCCCGATGGAGCCATAGCCTACAGTTAAGAGGACGTTATTCTTGTATAGAGTTAGTCCTTCCCATCAAGACAGGGCAGTGGGATGTCCACAGTCAAAGCTGCTTACCAAGTGTGTAAAGTGCAGGGACCACAAGAACCACAAAGATTCTTGCATTCCCCCTCGGCTTCTTAATTTCAAACCTAGAAGAGTGCACCTTGGCTCACATTTATTAAAGCAGTACTTCCTGTCTACCAGAAAAAAAAAAGTGAGAGGCTTAAAAATAGGCATAACTAGGACAGGCTGCTTTTAATTGTAAATGGAAAGAAAAGCCCAAACCAGATTTCCCTTGGGGGAGTATGTCTCTGCTCTGTGTGACCCCTATAACCTCTTTGAGAATTGGCTGTATGTTACANTCTTATACGCCGAGTCGTCTTATACGCCGGCAAATACGGTACACAATTTGAAATTACGAAAATAAGATTTACTGTGAAGGAAGCCCCAGTATCTCATTGATTATGTGGAGGAAGAAGACAAACCAAAAAATTACAAAGTTGTATGACTGGAAGAACAATGCTACTAGAAACTGCAAATGATGGAATTATATTTTTGGATGTGCAGAGCAGAGCAAAGAATCAAACCCACAGTATATCCTAGCCCTTAAGAGGCTACCCTTCTGTGGAAATCTGCTTTCAAGAGCCAGCTGGCTTTTCTCTCTGTTACCATTCTTTGATGGCTAAAAAAAGAAAAAAACAAAACAAACCATTCATTCATTAATTCAGCAAAAAATGCATTGAGCACCAACTATATGACCCATACTGTTAGGTCCTAGGGATATGTCTATAAACAAACATTCAAACATTACTAATAAAATCATAATCTATCTATGGAATGTTTGTTCTCTTTTCTCCAATCCTCTCCCCTCAGTCCTGTCAATTGCTTTTTAAAACCAACTTCTTGGGGAAACCTTTGTTTATCACCAATAATGTCTTATTAGGGTCCATGTCTAATGCCAAGTATTAGCTGATCGTGGCTGCTGGAAACTCCATGTGAAAATGGTATCTTGGCTCACTGGGAAACGATGCCATACTTGATTAGTGATGCCGGGCAAGACCTCTAGAGGGAGAAGCATCGGCAATTGTGCTATCTGAACTGCATGTCATCCCATTGCCTCTAGCCAACCGTAGATCCAAATGACTTTTATTTTTTATTAATGCGTTTCATTTTTCAAAGCATGACCTAAAAAATATTTCCTCCTCGCAGAGTACCCATATTAAAGGTAACACAGACCTAATACAAACAGACTGAGAAGTTCTGCATGTGTACTTTATTTGCTGATGCAATTTAGGGACCAAAACCTCTTAAGAACTACAGTGCCTAGTATTAGGCCTGTTTCTCTGTGAGAATGAAAAGGGATAATGGCTGGAAATCTATGTCTCATATAAATGTTCTTCTAATCTGTCAGGTTGTTTTGTCTGGTCATTGAGTGTGGAGGCTTTGATACAGGGGTCTTGGTTGTGACGTGAGATGATTCTGCCACTTGTCCCAGCCTCCGGGGCTTGACTGGATTTTAGGCAGGACTGCTGTTACTATGCAAGGCACCCAGACTCCTTCCCCTCCACTGCGGAGGCTGCTATTGATTAAGTTGCCTCCAGGCTAAAGCTCTTAGATAAAAATAGCTGGTGTGTGTATGTGTGTATGTGTATGTGCCCTGTGTGTGTGCCCGCATGTGTGTGTGCCCATGTGTATAGATGGGATTTATCCTGAGATTTCTTTAGGAAATTTTCATTAAAAATAAAATTACGACTTTGCTGTTGTAGTACAGTTGTATCAGACGTAACCGTTGGGAGAGAGTGGGAAGCTGAACCTCCTTCTTACTATCTTTGCAACTTCATGTGAACCTACAATTATTTCAAAATAAAAAAGTTAAAAATAAATACGTGCATACGAACTTTCTAAACATGCTCACATTCAAAGACAAGCATCAGTGGAAGAAAAGTAAGTGCTCTCAAAAGAAGGAAACCGGTTGGCAATAACTTTCTGCCGTAGGCCCTCCTGACACAGGCAGAAGAAATTCATGCCAGCATTCTAATGCTATGCTGCGAAACGAAAACACATCAAGAGAGAAAGGCTAGGCATTTCAACAATTTTTTCTTTTTAATTAACTAATGTAATTGGTTTTCCTATTCTTTTTTTCTGAACTAGTTCTTGATCTAGATGGAACGTTTCAATGATACCTCATTTTTCTCTTTCACAGTTTGAAGAATTTATGAATCCTTCACTAGCTAGCTTACTTAGAAAATCTTTTGCTTTCCTCTTCACTTCAACATATCTCACAAAAATCTCTTGAAAATTAAAGAAGTGCTAGTTCGCTTATTTTTAAATGTATGTATATTTTAATTTCAGTACAGTTCAGTACTGATTAGGACTAAGAGTCACAGTCCTCAATTCCTCTCATTTTGAAGGTACAGGTATCAGAAGTTCTCAGGAAAAACGTTTATTTCTCCTCCCCCTTCTTCCTCTATTATATGCTATTTTGAAAACATCACAAATTGTAAATTGCTTTTATTCAACCCTCCAACGATCCTCAACTCCTAATAAGAGTAATGTTTATTGAGAACTTACTAGATACCAAGCACCGTGCTGAGCAATTGACAAGGCTCATCTCATTTAATCCTCACAGCCACACTCAAAGGGAGGGGCTGTCTTGTTCCCATGGTACACTTGTTGTACCTGAGCTGTTGAGAGGTTGAGCATCTTCCCAAGGCCACATAGCTACTCAGTAGTGGAGCCTTTCCCATGTAACCACTGTACTCTGCTTCCCACTCTTAGGTGATTGCTTTAAACGTTATAAGTTCGGAAAAGTTATTACAGTGTTTTCCCCCTGGTCTCCTAGTGTGTCTCCCTGGCTTTCTAGGGGCCCACAGAGGGCACCTAAGGAACACAGTGGGGGTAGCCTGAGATTCTCACATACCTCCTGGGCAGGGCTTCAAACCTTGTGTGCGCACCCGCCGTGTTCAACAGCACAGAACTGCTCTGGTTTAGAGTTGATGAGCAGTGTACAGAGCTTGTGGCTGAATTCCCAACTCACCAATAAAAGCATACCACAGCGTGCGTGAGTCTATACACTTGG
>NW_017731436.1:2024806-2029864 GCF_001890085.2 Hipposideros armiger
TTTTTTTCATTTTTCCATCCAACCATTTAGTCATTCAATGTTTATTGGGTGAATCTTACATAATTCCTATTCAAGGAGCTTGGGGAGTAAACAAAAAGAGAAGGCATACCATGGAAAACAAGGTGTGGATAAGGAAACAGTGGCACAGAGAGGTTAAGTAAGTTACCCAAGGACACACAGCTTGTAAGGTAGTATAAGGATTCAAACCCCAACAAGTAGGTTCTAGAGTCTAGAGTTTAACCAGTATGAGTGTGTGCTGCTTTGACTTGATTTAATTCAATGTGACCTTATATATTTGGTTGTTGGAAAAGTCATGACGCATTTTTGCAACAAAAAACATAGAAAAAATACATCATGACTTTTCCAACAGCCCAATATTTCCATTTCTTGTTAATTTGTTTCTATGCCATCCCAAACATTTTGGAGTATTCTTATTAAACAGTATGCACAGAATTCATCCACCAATACAGAGCTAGTAACCAAAACTGACTTATTAATTATCTCCCTACAGGTGGCATGATTTTTAAATAGTTGGTACAGTCAAGCGCATGTGAGTGTCTCATTGAGTACAGAAGTCTAAACAAAGCTAGAGGAGCCCATGGAAAATAGTGGATGATTCAAGGAGAGTTAGTGACTTTTGGGTCGAATCTCGGAAGTCTTGAGTTGAATGTCATTGTCTGAGGAAGTGAAGTAGAGCAGGACCTCCCTGCAGAGGGCACAGCTTGATCAAACGAAGAAAGACCACGCTTAGGGCCCAATGTCGGGTCTCATGAATATAGGAATAAGCTTCCTACGAAAGCTACAGGAACCAACAGAAACCTGTATGAAAGCACAATGAGGAGAACACTGATGCAGAATATTAGCCGAAATTATTAATGAGTGTGTCATATGAGCCAGGCTCTACACTTCGCTGAAGTCAGGGTAGATTATGTCCGCTATTTCTCCTCAGTCCAGCAGCCTTGCCGTTCTGTCCTTAGAAGATTAGATCAGTCTAGACCAGTTCATAATAATGTCAGTGACCTGTTCTTCTGTAGAAGTTTTCAAATTGATTTTTGGATGATTCATTATACAGTCTTTTTAGTCTAGAAATTATTAGCTAATAATTCTTTGGGTTCTGTTTCCCTAGCCTTTTTTTTTTTTTTAAAGAAGCACTACAGATTATAGTATTGCCTTCTCGGCATAGGACATTTTGCTAGGAATTCTTAAAAATGGCTACTATTAGGCTTAGGATGACTTTCACCAATCCTTAGAGTTCCTTGATGGCAAATCATCAGAGACTGTAAAGAGAATAGACTGCTTATCTCAGTAATCTGCCATTTGTTCTTATCTAGACTAACATGGTTTCCTGCTCTTCAATCTACAAACTATCATTTCTGTTCGATAATGTCTTGCTCAGAACTAGCAAAGCTCTCTATTAAGATCACTGTTACAATCAACGATACCTATCAGGTCTCAGCAGCCATTTCTTGAGGAAATTCACCATTCCAACTGGTTAATATGAAAACATCAAAGAGTGAAATCTTACATTCAATGATACGCTAGGAAACAAATAAAGGAGGAGGAGACAGCAGTAAATGTAACAGGAACTGTGGCATTAGTGACTTGACTTTTTCTTGGGAAAGTAGAGGCATGCAAGAGAATAATTTTGAAACACGGAAAACTGCAAGACCTAGTGATGATTTATTCAAATCATCTGACCAATAATCTAGCTCTAACCAGGAAATGCTTTTCCTGTTCATCATTGATGTCACCGTGAATATAGTGTCATATAAAACTGAAAACGAGGCTGGCTCCCAGCAAAATTACGAAGGTCGTTTTTTCTTTAACATTGAACTACCACCCATATTTGCAGCTCCCCACTGTCATGTCTCCCATGTCTAGCACTTTCTTCATCCTTTTCCTCCCCTTAGGGACTCAGTTTGTTTATTTACTACTCCAGCCCTTAAGGTGTGAAAGGGTAATGTGCAATGTCACCCAGACATACCTGTGAGTTGTTAGGCTTATGCAAATTCTTAAATCAAAGGAATGATCCCAGTTAATTTTTTCCAATCTATATTTTAAGTATTTATTCACGTAAACTCATGTAATCCTCTCAACCACACTATGTTGTAGGTGCAATTGATGGCCTTCTATTATAGATGAGAATACTGAGGCCCAAGGAAATTGCCCAAACTAGTTATGTGGCTGGCCTGCAGTTGGCTTCCCCAAATTCCTGTGCTTGAGGCACTATTATATTGCCTTATCTCAGGGAAGTATCTGGAAAAATGTTTTGTGTTTGCTGTTTTTCTCCTCCTAGTCTTTTGAAATTTTCTCTCACTAACTTCTTTCCACATCTGATTTTACTTCATATAGAACTTGGGCACTATAATTTTTGCAAATATGGTTCTACTATTTTAAAAAATATACTTCTGTTATTTATTCTCTCATTTATATCCTACTTATGCTAACTGCACACATATCATGTTTTTTGTTTACTACCCTTGGCTGGGACCATTATTGCTCTAAAACCCATGGGGAAAGACATANCTTTAAAACGGATGTCATTTGCTTTTGATGTGTAAGTTTTGGCTAAGTAGTTTTTGTGGCACAAACTGTTACAAGCAACCTGTTTAAAAACATTTATCTAATTTATGTAATTTGGATATGAAAAAGACTTTATTTTAAATGTTATTTTAAAGTCTGAATTGATTAAAATATAAGCAAAGTACAGGAAATCATGTCAGAGATCCGTATATCTACCAAACCAGATTTAACAAATATTACCATACTTCATTCAAATTGGTATTTTTAAAAGAAATAAAGTATTTTATGTAGCTAAAGTTCCAGCCAATTCTTTTGCTGCATTCTCAGTGGGAGCTTGCCTTCTGAAGCTAAAAAGTACATTTGCTTTTACATTTTGTACTGTACTTACTTGTTGTGTACCATATGTGGGATATAGCACTATTCTGTCTGAAAATTTTACAGACATAGTGTCATACTCTACATTTTCTTTACAATTTACTATTTTACTCAATATTTTGGGTATTTAGCCATGTTGATATATGTAGATATAGTATACTTATTTTAATTATATCTATTATCTCCTCTCATGAATAAACTGTAGTTTGTCCACTTGTCAGTTTTGTTTTTCCTTTTTTACTACTACAGTGTTGTAATGGAAATCTTGTGCAGATTATTTATTTGTGTGTTTGTTTGTTTATGTTTGCATAAAGTTTTCAAGGGTACGATTACTTGTTTCTAAAATACGCATGCATTTAGCTTTACAGAATTTATCTTGTTTTATTTATAGTATTTTTTCCTTTCTTTCTAAGCTACCTTCTATTTCATTTACTCTAGGAGTTATTTTTCATCTGTCAACTTGAATTTAAAAATTTTAAACAATATGTCTGCTTTCCTTTTGAACAATAAAAAGACTTCAGAAAGTCTGAATTTCAAATGCTTTTCTCCCTTTTTAAATGTGCATCTCTAGTATTTTAGGTTACTCTCTAGTATTTTAGTTCTACCCTGCTTTTTAACTAATAATAATAATTATTATTATATTTATTATTATATATATTATACTATATATAATAATAATTATTATTATTATTACTGTTGTTTTAGTCACTCAATATTTATTTATTTATATTTATCCACATGCATACCAGTTCTCTAAGTTCAATATGTTTTCTGTAATAATACTCTTTTATTCTTCAGTTCTTTACTATTAATAAAGAACTGTAGACATTAAAGTCTCACACTTTTTGTGTGAAAAATAATTAACTTCACATTTGAATAATAGTTTTGCTAAAGATTCCAGATTTCCTCAAAGTTTTGAGTATATGATTCCATTATTTTTATCTGTGTTGTTTCCGTTGACAAGTCTACAGTTATTCTAGGTACTGATCCATTAGAGGTAAATTGCCTTATCTCTGGTTATTTCTAGTATTTTTTTTTCACCGTTTTGAAATTTATTTTTATTCATCCTCTTTAGGATTGATGGTGATTTTTTAATCTGATGATTCACATTTTTCATTGATTCTGGAAAATTTTCAGCACAGTATCTTTCAATATTACTCCTTCCAACTTTTCATTATTGTCTCCTAATAAACTCTTGTTAGATAGATTATAATTCTATCTTCCATACCCTTTAATCCTCCTTCAATATTTTCTATAATTTTTCTTATGTTCAATATTTTAGGTAATTATCTCAATTTTATCTTCCAGTTCACCAATTCTTTCTTTAGTTGTAGTATATCTAATCTGTTGTTAATCTCCTGCATTGATAATTCCTTACATTTTGCTGGTGGGAGTTTTAAGTTCATATGATTTCTCTGCCAGGCAATGTGGCAATATATATTTAAAATTTTAAATGTCTTCACCTCTTTAACATATGCAAAAAAAAACCTTTTAAGAATTTTTCCAAGGAACTCATTGGACAATTTACTCATTGTAATAATAGAACAGTAGTATTTATTTCAGTGTTTCATTAAACATAAAATGGAAATGTCTGTGAGTAAGGGAATGGTTAATAAGTTATTCATTATCCATGAGATGAAATACCATTCAGACAATATTGTTACTGAACAAAATATTATGGAAAATATTTACTATATTTCAGGTAGGGTAAAGCACATTAAAAAGAATATGCATAATACAAGCACAGTTTTGTGAAAGGAAAACATGATTTCACAAAGAAAAAAATGCTACTAAGATATAAACCAACATGCTAACACTGACCATTTTTGCTGATGGGATTAAGAACTATTTTTACTGTCTTTTTTACGTAATGATTAAAATTTTCTACAATACTTAAAATCCCTTTGTAATAATAAAAGGAAACAAATTTATTTTATAGTATTCATCTTTTGATAGGACACAGAATCATTTTAAGCAAAGATAAATCAAGCTTATTGAAAATTTAAGAAGCTAATGTAGCAATTAAGACATTATGTTGTACAGTTTCAGTGCAGGCAAACATACCGTATTTGCCGGCGTATAAGACGATTTTTTGGCCCTGAAAAATATGCCTCCAAGTGGGGGGTCGTCTTATACGCCAGGTACACTTCAGATAGACTG
>NW_017731436.1:2037904-2078608 GCF_001890085.2 Hipposideros armiger
TGTGATGAAGTATACCATCATCTTCCTACCCCACTGATGAGCTGATAAAGCAGAGATAGCCATCATGACTACCCATAAATGGTTGCTACAACATAAAAAGAAAAATCAGGTTCATAGGTTTAAAATGCCTTGCCTATTTGTCATAGTCATATTTTCATCTTGACAAATGGTGTATGGCATTTATCTGAGAATAATAAGGCAAAAATCTCATTTGGTCTTATTCAGTCCACATTTACATGTATGCCTCTGATAAAGGGTAATACAATTCTAATTTGCAGCTATGTTATCTGGTTTCAGCAAGTCTAAGATTAGTGTTAGTCGGAATATTTCTGTGAACTTCTTCACAGAAGTTCTGTGAACTTTACCCTCTGTTAGTTATTTATAAGTAGAGCATATGTAGAAAAAAAGTAAAATAAATGCTTAGTTCTTTCCTATAATTAAGAGTAAAGAATTAGTGCTCGATTTATTTATCATTAGCATGTAATTGTGGGTATGGATTTTTTTGGAGTTTTTGTTTGTTTGTTTGTTTGTTTGTTTTGCTTCCCTTCTCTCTCTTTTTCATCTGAACTCATAGTTTTTGTGTAGTAAGCAATTGAATTTATTATTCTCATTGATATTCAACCTGTTCCAACTTTGGCCAATGGGAGACTCTAAACTTATTTTTTACATGACTCATTACTACTTGAAAGCCTCCTTGCTTTTGGGCATAATAAAAGGTCCCAGGCTCATCTTGTATTTTACCTGTCCAAACCTGATGGGATAAGCTGTTCCTCCAAGGAGCCCTGGTTCTTTTAGGGGGAAATGGTATTTAGAATCCAAAACCTAGGTCATTGGCGTGTTAATTACTACTGGGTTGTCATTTTGTTCTAGATCTCTCAATTGACAAAGTTCAGAAATAAGTATTTTTGAAAACAAAATAAATCCTGTTTATCTTAATATTTTCACCCCAAAGTAAATATTACAAAAATTGCTTTTTATAAGTATATCTCTTTCCCCTCATGCTAAAAATTTTTATTACTAACCACATTAACTTTGTTCCTTATTTTCATTATCCTATAATTTATATACTTCAATTAAAATAACATTAGCATATTGTCATTAATAATTACACTTGCAAAAAAATGCCTAAGATTTTCTTGCATGCATATGAGTCTTTAAATTATATGCCAATAAGGATATACAGACAACTTGTATGCTTTAAAATGACTTGGAATGAGTATTTTCTGTGTGGTTATGACATTAACTTAATGTTCAATTATGCTCATTTATTTCAATTTTTTATCAATTTGAAGAGACTTCTTTTTTCTTTTGGATTTAATTTTTTTAATAGGCTAAACTACATAACAGAGGAACTCTGCTTCTGGCCAGGTTAGGGAAACAGGGACTGGATTTACCTTCCTCCTGAAACAACTAAAAAATAAACAAAACATATAAAACAATGCTTTCAAGACACTGAAAGCAGACATTTAAGGACATTGATCCCTGAGATACAAAAAAACCAATGAGTTGAGCTCCATGATTGCCTAAAGTCACTACCTCAGAGGGGTAACCTAGGCAGGGTGTGACAGACTTCCTCAGTTAATGAAAGAAAGCTGTGTACCCAGGAAGACCTCAATAGCTTGCTATTTTAGTACAGGGCATGTAAGAGAAGAGAACTGTGTAAAGAGAGAACCCTGGGTATCTACAGAGGATCCTCCTCTAAGTAGTCAGCAGAGCACTTGCCAGTGATTGAGGGTGGGAAACACTGTGTAAGGCTGGGACAGAACCATCCAAAGGATTGGGGTCAACAATTCTCAATGCACACTCAAGGCCTTTTCCCAGTTAGCCTGCAGAATCTCAAAATTCACAGGGCATTAGGGCACTCCAAAGGACTCTGCCTCAATATTTGGAAAAAATTAGCCCTAAACTAAATGCTGATGTGGCTCCGCCTAATAATTTTAACAAGCAAGACCCAAAGGATCAAAGTGTTTCCGAGTAACTTAACTGTGTCTCAGCACAAAGTTCAAGAATATCTACAAAAATGCAAAGATATCAAGCATCTTCAAATGCAAAAGTCACAATCTGGCATCCAATCAAAAGTTAACAGGCAGGCAAACAAGCAGGAACACATAACCTTTCAGAGAAAATGCAATTGAAACTGATGTGAAAATGACAAAGATGTGAAAATCATCAGTCAAGGACTTTAAAAAGATATTTCAATTGTGTTCCATCATAGGTTTAAAAAGTTAATGGAAGACATGAGTGATATAAAAAAGATCCAGTTTGAACTTCTAAGGGTAAAAATTTATAATTAAAATACACTGGATGGAATTAATGTCAAATTAGATTTTGCAGAAGAAAAAGTTGGTGACTGTAGTCACTATACTACACTACAATGTAGAAGACGTAATACTAGAAATTGTACCAAATGAAATACACAGAGTAAAAACTAAATATAAGTGATCAGTGGGACAACTTTAAGCAGACTGATATACATGTAATGGAGTCCCTGAGGAGAAAAGAGAGAGGAATTTAGAAACAATAAGTAAAGGAAAATAGACAAATATTTTTCAAATTTGGTGACAATTATAAACCTGTGTATCCTAGACATTCAATGAACCACAAGTACAAGAAATACAAAGACTATTATAACAAAGTACATTATAATCTTACTGCACAAAACCAATGACAAAAAGATCCTAAAAAATCAACCAAAAAAAAAATCACATGTGCAGAGGAACAAAGAAAAGGATGAGAGCAGGTTTCTTAATTGAAACAATGCAAGAAAAAGGCAACGGGGCAACATCTTTAAAGTACTCAGGGGAAGGCTGTCAACCCATTGATTTTATATTCAACTAAAAGGATTTTCAAACACCAAAGAGAAATAAAGATTTTTTTTTCAGTTAGATGAATTTCAGAATTCATCTCCAGCAGAACACACTACGAGAAATGTTAAAAGAAGTCTTTTGGACAGAAGGAAAATGATACCAGATGGAAGTTTGAGTCAACAAAAAAGGAACAAAAAGCACTGGAAATGGTAACTCAATGGTTAGTTAATGTTTATTATATTGTTTTTATACACAATAGCTCTTTAAAAGACAATTCACCCTTTAAAACAAAACTGATATGTAATGTAGGCTTTATAACATATGTAAAGTGAAATATATGGCAACAATAGCATGAAAGCAGGAGAAAATATTTGGATGACATATGTCTAATAAGGGGCTTGGGTCCAGAATATATAAAGAACCCTTAAAAACTCAATAATAGGAAACCAAACAACTCAATTGAAAAATGGGCAAAAGATTGAAATGGGTACTTTACCAAAGAAATGTTTTCCAAATAAGAACATGAAAACATGAGCAACATCATTATCCATTGGATAAATGCAAATTAGAGCCACAGAGATAACATTAAACACCTATGAGAACATCTAAAATTAAAAAGGGTGACCAATTATTGGCAGAAGGTAGAAGAACTGAAACTCACACACTGTTGTTACTGTAATCACTTAGTAAAACTTCAGGTAGATTCTTTAAAAATTCAACATACACTTACCATGTGATTTCAGGATTCTATTCCTTGCTATTTACCTAAGAGAAATAAAAACATATGTCCATACAAAACTTCTATATGGATGTTCATAGCAACTTTATTTGTAATAGCCAATTCTAGGGGGAAAAAAACAACAAATGCCCAGCAGGTAGAGAATATACAGAGGGTGCCCATAAATGTATATACATTTTAAGAAAGGAAAAAGCTGTATTAAAATTGTAATAACATATACTGATAACAAAAGATGAATACAAATCATGTGTATACATGTTTTTGGCACCCCTGGTATAAACAAATTGTGGTATATCTATACAATGGGATATTACTCTGCAACAGAAATGAACAAACTACAAATATGTGCAACAATATGAATGAACCTCAAAATAATTATGCTGAGTGAAAGAAGCCCAACAGAAAGGATTGCATATTGTAGGATTCCATTTTTGTACAATTCTAGAAAATGCAAACTGATCTATAGTGAAAAAAAGCAGAGCAGTGGTTGCCTGGGGGCTGCAGGTGGGTGAATGGAAGAGCAGAGGTCAGAGCAGGTGGGAAATTGGAGGGAGGTATTACAAAGGGACAGGAGAAAACTTCGTAGGTTGATGGATGTTATCATCTTGGTTATGGTGGTGGTTTAATGGGTGGATACTTCAGTCAAAACATCAAGTTGTGTCTTTACATATGCGCTGTGTATTATATGTTAATCATACCCCCCTTAAAGCTATTGTAAGCCAAAAATGTGTGATAAGTTATTTTCAGAAAAGGCCCACTTTCATTCACATCTCCTCTACCCTGTTTCCTGCATCCTCCTATAGGTAGCCATTTGTATCAGTTTTTGTGTGTGCTGTTTTAGTGCTCCTTTGCACAAATATAATTAAATATGTGTGTTAATCCCCCCCCAGCTTATTTACCCCTCCCCCAAATATACTTTAGTGCATTTTTCTTTGTTCCATTAGCAATATATCCCTGGAGATTATGCCACACTGGTACCTAAAGATTTTCATCCTTCATTCATTTCACATTTGTGTGTAGAGGTTTTCATCATTCAGAGAATTTCTTTGTACGGTTGTGCCAGGGCTTATTGAATCAATCCCCTATCGAGGGGACATTTATGTTGTTTTCTTTCTTTCACTATTACAAATAATACCACAGTGAATAACCTTATCAATAAATCATTTTGTATTTTTGACAGTTTATCTTTGATATAGATCCATAGAAGAAGGATTGATGATAAAATTAAGAGGTAAAGGCTTAGGTAAACATTCTAGATATTAGCATTCCCAAACTTAACATTTTTGATTTTGACTATTTTGGGGCAACCTCGAAAGAGTGTGATATGACCATTTGTTATTTTGATGCGGCCCAACGCTGAACGGTGCAAACGTTTAGGTTTATGTTGCCAGGCAAATAAGTCAGTCAAGCCTATTGTCTTGCTGGCACATCGCAACACATTTTCACAGTTTATTTTTTGAGGGCTCGAGGGCGAGGCCTGAAGGGTCTTGCATCCTGGGCCCTCTAGCGGGTACTTCACCTGTGACATCAGCTCTGATTAATTTCAGGAATATGCTGGGGTTGTAACCACCTGATTGTACCTAGGGAACAGACAAGCTCTTAGCCAGAATCCTCAAAAGAGTTGCCAGTTGATGGCAGTGTTTGAAAATCCTAGAGATAGTGTGTAGACTGGAGTTTCTTACAGGACCAGATAAGATCGTTACCCCTGTGGGATCCTTGGAAACTTAAAGGTGAAAGGCATTTGCCCTAGAACATGGGAGTGTGCCCCTGGATGCCTTGCTCTCTGTAACTATTGGTGCCCAAATGCATTCCCACCTCCTTTTCCTTTATTAAAGAAACCTGCGCCCTGTGCATGAGTCTGTGGGTGGCTCTGCTGGCATTGTGTAGTGGCCAAGAGTTTAGGATTTGAGGTAGACTATCTGAATTTGAAACTAGCTCCACTATTTTCTAGTTGAATGATCTTGGGCACATTATATAACTTATGTAGAATTTTCTCTTTTATAAAATGGGGATACTCATAGTACCTACCACATAAGGTTGTCATGGGAATGAAAGAAAATAGACCAAAAAATGCTCAGAATAAATGATGCCAGGCACATGGTAAGCATTCACTAAATTCGTGCTGTTATTTCCATAATGACCATGCCTTTGAGAAAACTACCCATTGATTGTGTATTATGTGAACTAAAGAATATTTTTCAAGAAGGTTTGAAATTTAGGGGGCTTTCTCTAAGCTTTTGAAAAGGCACCCATTATAAATGTAAGAACCTTATTATGCACATGATAAATATAAACATTAAGTTATGAAGAATGTACAGTGAGTCTGATATTAGACACCAGTTCTTCCTTCCCTTGGGGGCTGCATCGTCCTGAGTAAGCCATGCCTTGCTCTACTAATGTGTAGACTCCTAACAGCTTCAGTGGCTTTCGGTAGAAAGAGTAAATTCCTGTTTAGAGTCTTTCCTGAAAACCAGTTCTGCGCTTGTGTAACACCATGGCACTGCCTGTTTAACTCCATTAAACATCCCTAAGCAGCAGTATCTTGGTAGGTTGCTGCTAAATACTTAATGTCCCTGTAGGTAACCCATTATTCTCAGAAAGGACTGCCCCCTGGAAACTTGAGAAGATCATGCCTGGTTTGATCAGAAGTGAGTGTGTATGTGTATATACGTGCATGTAAAATACTGATTCGGGTCAACAGGCATTTACAGATGATAGATACATAGATAAATAGGTAGATAGATGATAGATAGATAAAAGCAACTCCATTTAAAGGGCCTCTTTTTATTTCCTATTAAATTCTAATTAGAGATGGTTATTTTATTATTTTTATTTATTTATTTATTTATTTTACTTAAGCATTCCACTTGGGTGGAGTCAGCCAGAACTCTCTGTAAGATGAAAATTTAAAAAATGTGTGGTGCATTTTAATCAGTCCACTTTTAAATACCTGTGAAGTATTTAAATGAAGCCTGAATGGAAGAGTTAAGTGCATGTAGACTGAATACTAACACAGTGCTCTTTCTACTGTATGTTAAGAATCTTAATTTTATTTTAGGTGCCGTAGAGCCATCACTTGTGGAGGAAATGAAATCCTAGTTTATAGTGGAAGTCAACAGGAAAGTGATCTGTCTTTAAAATGATGGCAGGCACACAGTAAACGTTCGAAAAATGCAAGATATAGTTTCTTTAATAACCATCACCTTGGGACAACTACCCATTGAATGTGAATTAAAAAAAATATTTTCCAGTGATTTTGGAATTTGGGCGACTGACTATAGTAATTTATAGTGTATGCAACTTTATAGGATTTGCCTAATGGCGAGGTCTAGTATAAAATACATTGGATTGATTATCAAAAAACCTAGGCTTGAGCTCCAACTCTACCACTAATCGTGTGAGGTTGAGTTGCATGGCACTTTCTTTTCTCTGAACTCGCGCCTGAAAATGATGAGTTTAGGAGAAATTGTCTCTATAGCTGTTTTCACCTGAAATTCTGATCATTTGTTAATTGGAGTCAATGTGCATTTGGAAGTGAAGACTCCCACATGATTCATTTAAACTTTCATGGGAAAATAGCTTTTCCCCCTGTTTTGTTTTTCCTATTGTTTTGACTGCAGACCTTACCCTCATTCTTATGAGTTGTCCTAGGCAAATCCTTTGTGGTGCTATATGTAATCTGCCCCCCCACAACTCTTCTCCAGCGAGTCCCCAAATATCATGTTGTGTTTCATCTACTGTTCAATGGCTCCTCTACCTGAGGCCGCAGGAGAGCTGAAACTCAGCTGGAATAGATCCAGCCTTTCCTCTGCCTCCAAGCTATAGCCCTGATGTAGTCTGGCTTCACCCCAAAGGAATGAGTTCCTTTTCTTTCCATGTAAGCTAATAGAGACCCAGTTCCTCCGCCCCCCAACCCCAGCCCCAACTCTGGGAACCATTTGGTTCAGTATGTTAGGAGCTTCTGGTCCCCCCCCCCAGGCATCTGAGACTTGAATTAATAAATTCAACACTGACCATAACACACACAAAGTTACATGAAATATTCAAAATGATTCCCAGCTTGGACGTAACTTAATTGTACCCAGATCAATGGGTTTTCTCCCAGTGTTTTAGCTCCCCTCTGCTATTTGGCTTGCACAGTGTGGCCAACCAAACACTATAATCTTCACCCTAACCCCATCCTTTTGTCCTTCAGCCATAGAATTGGCTCAGGGTCCAGCTCCGTGGAGAGGGTCTGGGTTTGAGGATGCAGGTACTGATGTATGGAAAATCAGACAAACAGGGACATTCCAGTTACAAGAGAGGTGTTTGATGTGGTGGAATAGGAATGATGCTTTTGACTATCATAACCTGCATGATTTACACTCAACATTTCTCTGTACACCCAACTACCTCTACGTTACTGAAGTGATTTCCCAGGTACTCTGGTATCATGAAAGAGCTCACTGTAAATACAGGAATTGGGCCCTCTGGCCCCCCAAAAGGTTGATTTCTCCATTGTAAATATATAAATGAGGATTTTGTGATTATACTTCAGTGAATTATGAATTTAATTAGTATCTCTCAGTTGACTTGGATCTAAGTAACCCTGGGGCTCTGACAAGCTTACGTCTTTGGACCTGAAAAGCTGAGAATTAGACCCTGAGCCATGGTGAAGTCAACATAATGTCACATTGGAGGTATTTTGATAGTCCGCTCCCCTTGGCAATACTTTTATCTAAACAGAACCCCAAAACTATGCAGAGTCAGGGTCGCCAAGATAGTTCTATTGTTGTTGTCTTGAGTACTTCTGAGCTCTATCCCAAGCCACTGTGTACTTTCCAGTATTGTTGAAGAGCCTTCTAAATTGTTTAGAGGGCGAAGGTATCATTATTATTAAAGTAATGAAATAATGCCTCTTTACCAACTCACTGACAATGCCCTTTATATTAACAAAACATGCAATATTCCATCTTAGTCTAATTAATATCATGCTTAATAGGTATTTCACTTCATGCTAGGTTCCGACACTCTTTTCAAAAGCAGCAAGCTTAAGAATTTTTCCTAATTTAATTGAGAGCAGTCTTAAATTAATTGTATAATTAATCTTGTCAAATTAAGTAACATTTCATACACTACCTTATTAAAGAAAGTTGAATATTTTAAATTACCATGCTATTAGACATTAATAAAGAAGTTCTTCTTCTGTATTGTTCTGCTTTATAACACAAAGAAGGTAATTGCAATATAAATTGCAATATAAAAGCTAATTTCTATAGTACATTAATAATTAGATACACATTATTCCCCATTATATCTTTTTTTAAATTCAATGGATGATCTCTTTTTAAAAGAAAAATTACTCCCAAAATGCCAGGATTTAACTATTGTATTAATGACAGACTTCAAACTGGACCATGAAACATTTTCAAAAGTGGTGTCATTGAACCTAAAATTCACTGCTCATAAGTAGCCTTGATGTCAGCTACCAAAAACATGAACCTCTGGAGCAATTAGTTACTCTAACATTTACAAATATGCAGCACACCTATTTCTTAGATGTCTAAGTAAATAGCTCTGATCTTTGTTAAGTCCTTGGGGATTAGAAAGCACTTTCCTCACATCTGAAACTAGAGGTCTTTTCCCCAGAGCCAGGCAGTGTGACCACCAGAACAGTGTATAGAAATGGAGATTCTAAAATGTGGCGAGTAGTGGCATGGGCAGGAAAGAGGGGGTATATAATGGCTCACTACCAACATTTTGTGAAAAGATAGCACTTACTTTCAAGGTCAGAAACCATAGCCTCTTGACTTCTGTGAGCACACACATCTTCATAAGTATTGGTTCTGAATTTTAAGTTTCATAGGCAAGTGCCAATAATAACTCCCATGAGTTGAGCTCAACTCATATAGCATATTCCCCAGGTATGGAATCTTTGCTAAAGTCACCCAGCTTTAAAACTGCAGTAAAGCTAGCTTATGCACATTTCCAGGCAGATTTCAATTACACCTTATTTACTGATAATGCTTAAGTATTAGCATTGATCACAAGAGTTCAAAGGGTTGAGATTGAATAGTCTGTTCCTGGCAAAATCCACAGCTCTTAGTAGGCATTCAAAATTACTTTGGGAAAGTAAATAAGTATAGCTAGATAAATAAACCAGATAAAGAAAAACTGTCCAAAAAATCTTGCTAATGACAGCAGCCTGGTAAACCTAATGAATATCTTTTTTTCTCTAATACTTTTCTACCTTTCCTCAGTAGTGCCTGATATCTGAAAACAGCCAATTGCCTTAAGGTTTCTTTTCCTTTAGAGAAAAATGAACTAATATCTGTCAAGTTCCTTTCTTAAGAGCAACAGTTTTGGGGCACTAGAAAAAATGTATTTTTTTTTAACCATGCAACTTAAAACAAATCTATTATGTGAAAAATGTAAGTTTAATGGGCTGAATTTATTGGATTCTTCCCAGTGGCATTCGTTGTTTATCCTATGATTCTGACTATGGTTGACATTAGCTCTGTTCATCAAATGGTTTTGGACCTTCTCTTTCAGAGTTGATGGTAGGACCTGATTATTCCACCCCTTTCTGAGTAGCTGTGGTCATTTGACTTCCTTAAGCAGATGCAGTGTGAAAGGAGGTGACTCATGTCACTTTCTGGGAGGAGCAATGTGATTCAGCATGACCGCTGTCCCCAGCAAACAGGGAAGCACCGAGATGAAGCCTACCTCAGCCTGGGTTCCTGAGGGAAGAGGAGTTAGAGTAGAATTCTAGGAAACCGTTGGTGGGCATGTCGCATAACTATTTTGCATGAGCAAAAAAATCCACAGGGGTTCTTTTAAAGTATGGAGATCGAGCTGCCAACAGGTGGCAGGATGGCTCAGCTAAAAAATAAATAAATAAATAAATAAACAATAAAAAAATATAAATAAATAAATAAATAAATAAATAAATAAATAAATAAATATTTAAAGTATGGAGATCGGGGGTTGCTCATTACAAAACCCTAGCCCAGCATGTCCTGACTATGTGACCACATCACTGACCTGTGTAACTGTGAACCAGAAATAACTGGGAATGTTGGGGAGAAGGGTGGGCTCGTATGTATCAGTGAGAGAACGGAAATGGTAAAAGTTATTTTTTAAATATTAGGAAGACATTTCTAGTCTGTTCATAAGTTTGGGAAAAAAATGTCTGACATTTTTTGTAAGCCCTTTTGATGTCTTAGAAGATTAGATTTAGCTCATAAAAAAAAGTTTGGGATGAGAATATGTGTAGGGTGGAACTTGCAAAATAAACTTAATTCTTAATACTAGTGGAGGTCATCTATAGTAAAGGCATTATGGCATAACAATAGCTCTATTCCATAGTAATTTTAATAACGTTTTCAAAAGTTATACTTATTTAGTGTAGAAATTTTGCTATCAAAGAAAAGCAGAGAAAAGATAATATTTAATCTCACTTTATCAGACTAAGACAACCAATGTTAACATTTGATGTACATAATTTTACCTTTTCTTCCATGTTAAAAGAAATGATAAGTGTACATATTTAGATTTGGGATGGGAAGTATTTTCTTAAATTATAAGAAAATGAAAGGCCTCTCTTCCCCCCTTAAATGTCTCCTACAAGTAAGCCCACCTTTGAGATAATGCGATTATTTCTTGTTTTTCCTATGCTTAAACACACACACACAGAACAAACAACACACACCACACACAAACACACACACACACACACGTATCTACATAATCTATCTCTCTGTATTATTGTATATGTTATATATAAATTTGCACAAAATTATTTTTTAACAGAAAGTGATTAATTTAGAACAAGTTGATCTTCAGACAATATAAAGGCAAAAATCACATCAGTATCAGTACCTAAAGAGTTTTTTCACTTGTTTTAATGGCTGCATAGTATATGAGTATATTTTATACACAAAGGTGCACCTCCCAGTTATATACTTTATATACAAATAAGTTTCTTTTGTTTTTTGGTTGTTTGTTATAAAGAGATCATGTTAACCAGGCTGTTTGGATTTTTTTTTTTATTTAGTCTCAACTTGCCCTCACTTTATAAGCTATTTGAAAAATTCATGTGTCCCACATAAAAGCTTTAGATTGCTGGGACTCCTTTCTACCTCTTCCTCAAGGATATATTAGGTAAGTGGGACAGGCTCCACAGGTGTTTCCTGTTTTTTCAAGTAAACGACCATAAGCCTGTTCTTTTTTTTTTTTTTTTCCAAATTCTTGTATCATTTTATTTTATTTTTTTTAAAGATTTTATTGGGGAATTGGGGAAGGGGAACAGCGTTGGAGAATCAGGGAAGGGGAACAGACAAGTTGCTGTCCTTTTGTTCTTCAATCCAGTCATAGAGGATGTTGCCCCACTGACCCATGTTGGTACCATCATTGCGCTCTTCCCAGGTGAGGCAGTCACTCACCAGCCATTGGACAGCCGCTCATGGCAGCTCACGCTGGCTGCCAGCCACTCACAGCAGCTCACGGCAGCCCACTGCAGCAGGAGCTGCAGCCTACGCCTTCGCAGGCGACCCACAGCAGCCCAGCTCCAGGTTGGGCTGTTGTTCACCATCGTAGCTGTAGAGGGCGCAGTGTCACTGGCCCTCATGTGGGAGCCAAACCAGGGCCCTGCTGCTCAGAGCTGGCGTCCCAAGCCAATTCCCAACCTAGGCTGGCCCAAGCCTGTTGATTCTGATCAGCTGTTCCTCTGTGCAAAACTGAGAGCATCATATGTCCACTGCGGTCAGAGTTGCCCTGCAGAGGCTGCGGTCCTGGGCAGGTGGCCTATCTCCTTCTCATCAGCTGCCTTGTCAGGTAAGGCCCTGCTTTGCTTAAGACTTGATGCCATTTGTCAGATGTATGACTTAACAGTGCCCAAGGAAAGACACTGCGAGTGTCCACAGCTTCGAGTAAGTCTGAAATGAGGACTAGGATTCAACACTGTTTACTTAGCAAAGAATCTCAAACATCTCAACTTCTCCAGTTTTCAGCAAGGATTTATTTTAAATGTTTCTGAATACCATTGCACTTTATTATTGGACATCTATGTGGCTAATGCTTATTTCCTTTTAAGATATATGCTATTTCCTCTTCACAGTAACTTTGTCTTTATTTTAGTTTTATTTTAAAAATTAAGTTGCAGTAAATTTTTTTTTTTTTTTTAGTGTACAGTTCTGTGTATTTTTAACACAGGCATAGATTCACCACACAATCAGGATATGGAGCAGCTCATCACCTTCAAAATTCCCTTTTGTGTCTCTTTGCTACTCCTTGGTCCTCATATCCTCCCCCACCCCTAAACCTTGGCAACCACTAATCTGTACTTCTTAATCCCTTCCCTTTTTTCATCCATCCCCTCTGGCCCCCCTCCCACCTGGCAACTATCAAAATGTTCTCTGAATCTATTATATAAGCTGGTTTGTTTTTTCTGTCTTGTTTGTTTTGTTCATTAGATTTATTTTGTTCATTATTTTCCACATATAAGTGAAATCATATGGTATTTGTCTTTGACTTATTTCACTCAGCATAATACCCTCTAGGTCCATCCACGTTGTAGCAGATAGCAAGGTTTCATTCTTTTTTTTATGACTGAGTAATCTTCCATTGGATATATGTACCACGTCTTTACCCATTCATCTATTGATGGACACTTAGGTTGCCTCTATATCTTGGCTATTGTAAGTAATGTTGCAAAGGACATATGGATGCATATGTCATTTTGAATTAGATATTTCATTGGATAAATACCCAGAAGTGAAATTACTGGGTCCTTCTTTGTCTCTTGTTATAGACTTTATTTTAAAATCTATTTTTTCTGAATGGCAAATGCATTTTAAAATAGTGGTTTCCAATTTTTCGTTACTACTATCTAGAAATACCTTTGATTTTTGTGTGTTAACCTTGTAGCCTGTGTCATTAAATTAACTTAGTTCTCAGAGTTTCTGTGCAGAAATTCCTTCCACTGGGAATTTCTATGTAGGAAGTCATGTCTGAGAATAGGGACACTTTGTTTATTGCTCTTCAGTTTGGATTATTTTTATTTCTTGTTCTTCCCTTATTGCAGTGGCTTGGACTTCAACTATAATGTTTACCAGAATCGTGAGATTGCATAGTCTTAACTTACGCCTGACTTTAGGAGAAAAAAATATTCAGTCTTTCACCAGTAAGTATGAAGTTAGCTGTAGGTTTCAGGAAATGCCCATCATTAAGTTGACTAGTTTCCTTTCTATTCTTTGCTGAATTTATGTTTATTTTTAAATCATGACTGGACATTGGATTTTGTCAAATGTTTTTTCCACATCAGTTGATCAACTCATGAGGCTTTGCTTCTTTAGGTTGCTAATATGGTGGATAATATTGATTTAAAAAACAAAACAAAACATTGAAACACTCTTTCATCCTTGTGATGAACCCCAATTAGTTTTGATGTATATTTTTTATATAATGCTAAATTCAGCTAAAATTTTGTTAATAATGGTTGCATCTGTATCTATGAGAATATTGGTCTGTAATTTTTTTTCTTGTAATGTCTTTGCCTGATTTGTTATCAGGGTATACTGTCCTCATGAAATGAATTATTAGGTATTTCCTCTTCTTTTAGTTTGTTTAAAAACTTGTGTAGAGGGCTGTCCGAGTGGCTCAGTTGGTTAAGAGCTCGCTCGAGAGTTTGAGTTCTGAGCAACAGCGGTTTGAGTCCTGGCCCAAGCTGAGCAGCTGCTGAGCTGCCAACAGGTGGCAGGATGGCTCAGCTAAAAACACACACACAGACACACACACACACACACAAACATTGTGTAGAATTGGTTTTATGTCTTTGTTAAATGTTTGATAGAGTTCACCAGTAAAACCACATCGACCTGGAAATTCCTTTTTTGGAAATTGTTTCAACTATGAACTCAATTTCTTAAATAGTTATAATACTGTTCAGGTTATCTCTTTTAGCTTAGATGAGATTTGGTCGTGATTTTCAAGGAATTGGTGCATTTCACTAAAGATGTGACTTTATGTACACAGATTTGTTTGTGGTATTTTCTTCTTATTATTATAATGACTGCCAAATGTAGTGTTATGCTTTCTTTCATTCCTGATTCTGGTAATAAATATGTGCCTTCTGTCTTTTATGCTGTCACCATCGGTAGATTTTGTCAATTTCATTGATCTTTTCAAAGAATCAGCCTTTTTCCATTGATTTTCCCTATTGATTCTGTGTTTCCATGTCATTCATTTCTGTTCTAATTTTTGTTTGTTTGTTTGTTTTCTCCCACTTGCTTTGGGTTTATTTACTTTTATTTTTTTACTTTCTTAAGATGGAAATTTAGATTAGTGAGTTAAGAATTTTTTCTTTTTTAATATAAACGTTTAATGCTTCGAATTTCTCTCTAAGCATTGCTTCAGCCCCATCATGCAAATTTTGATGTGTTGTATTTTCATTTATTTTAATTCAAGATATTTTCTAACACAAAGACTTCCTACTTGGCCTGAAAATTACTTAGACATGTGAATTTAATTTATAAGTGTTTAAAATTTTCTGTTATCTCTGTTATTGATTTCTAGTTTACTTTTTTAAAGATGAGATAAACTACTTTTATGATTTTAATTAGTTCACTTGTTAAAATGCTTATTCTTCCTAGGATGTGGTCTATCTTGGTGAATAGTCCAAGTATACTTGAGAAAAATATATAATCTGCTTTCTTCCATTTGATAATATGTAGTTTAATGAGTGTTTTCAGACCCTTAACATTTAATATAAATATTTATATGTTTAGGTTCAATTGTAACATTTTATTATTTGTTTTATGTTTGTTCATTATGTTTTTTTCCCTTCCCCCCTTTTCTACCTTCTTTCTGTTTATTTTGGACATTTTGTAATACAACATTTTAATTTATCTATTGTGCTTTTCATCATAACTTTTAAACGGCTGTTTTAGTGGTTATGCCAGCTTAGTTAGGATATTCTGACTCACAGTCTCTCATAAGACTATAGTCATGAGGTAGAAACATCTGCTTTCAAATTCATTTATGTGGTTCCGAGCAGACCTCAGTTCATTATGGGCTGTGAGAGAGGGGGCTCAGTTTCTCATCATGTGGGATTACCCATAGGGCTGCTCACAATATGTTAGCTTGCTTCTTCAAAAGTGAGTGATGAGAGACAGACAGACAGACATATAGACAAAGGGAGAAGCTTCAAGCTTTTTATAACTTATCTTCAGATGTAACATACCGTTACTTTATAACTTCATACATATGATATGAAATGTGCATTAAAATGATGTATAACATAACCACATTTATTTAAGAATGTATTCCAATATCAAAGGCAAATTTCAACAATGCAAAAACTGCAATTGCTTTTGCACCAACCTAATATTTGTCACACAGATTAACTCTGGGAATGTTTGAAGGGGGCCACTGGGCTCATTAGGTACCATTTTGAAGGCTGACTACCACATCGTCGTGAGGTCTGTAATACATTCTCTAAACTGATATGAATATTCCCATTCTATATCTAGTCAGTTTATTCATCACTAGCTTAATCCTGTAGCTGCAATCCTGGAACTCATGCTGCTGGGAAAAATTATGTAAAGTTCTCAACTTTGGTAGCTATCTAAGGTTTTTTAGTTGTTCAGAAAAGTCCCACCTACTTCTTTGAAGTTCAACATATTACCTTGATGCTTGTAAAATGGTGAAAAATAAAAAAGAGCCTGGCGATTCACAAAAATTGTGCTGTATCTTAAATGTCTGTATTTAGTTAGTTAATGCCTTTAACAAATATGCACAAATTTAATGATTATATTTATCACATCCTTTGAAGATACACTGACAATTCTAAATCTGAAGATTTTCATGACTATAAAACCCAAGACAAATGGCCGCCTGTTCTGTCCTGCTAACAGCCCGTAGAGCAATTGGGATGCCTCTTTATTTCTTAAAATCTACCAGCCAAGTTCAAATTCATTGTTCTGGCAGTCACCAAGATTTCCTGTTTTGGCGTCCTAATAAATTTTGGGATTCTAAGAGCTAGCTGCTTAGCAACAGCTTTTCTAGGATGCATAAAACCCAAGTGTGCTTGTCTGACCCTCTTAATCACTAATTACATTTGAGTTGGAACTCAGTGTAGAATTGGGACCTGGCAACTGACCAGTCACTCAGTGGCATTTGTTGAGTTCAGTCCATTCTACTGGAACTACAGTTAAAAACGGACGTGAAAATACAGTCATTAAGATGTGGGTTCAGGGTTGGTGACATTCATGATGCTGTAGCAAGCAGTTTGGGCTCCCTCCCATTTTACTTAAGCTTGCTACCCTACATGCTTTAAAGTTATGTTTCTCAGGCCTCAGTACCGAAATAATTACACTTTTTTTCTGAGCAAATGTTTTATTTATACAATGCATTCTATGAATTAAGGGTTTGATCATATTTTCCTATTAGTTCCAGAAACACAGAAGCTCAGAGCCCACTTGCAGCCTCCCTCTGCTGAGTGTACAAGACCGCGTGCCATGCTTTTCTCCAAAGAACTCAACCACAGAAGTCATCTTTCCCTCCTTCTATTTTCTTCTCACTCCTATGTTGTCACCTAGCTTCCAGTAGTGATTTTTAAAATACTACTTCAAATTATATTTGGGTAAAGAATGTTAGAACAGAAAGAAGGGAGAAAAAAAGGAAGGAGATATATTCGTAATCTTTGTAAGAAAGACTTTTAATAGTAAGAATGTATTTTAACCAGAGTTATCCAAACTGGAAAGCAGCGTGTTAGGAGTTAACGGGATATCCCTCACGACAATAGAGGCCATGTGGCCAGTTTTCAGAGGAGTTTTAAGTGAGTTTCAAACTTTGGGTAGAGAATATGTGTCCATTTTTCCATCTGTTAAGGCTGAGACTCACTTCCAAGGAGCTTAAAAATAAGTTAAATGAATGCTGCTTCTTTTTCTATGCTTTCTTGTGGTGAGAAATACTATACATAACTTATTTAATTTTCCAGCATTATGTTTATTTAATTCTAGCGATGGGTAGTAACCTTCACACACTTCTGTGTGTAACAACGATGGATGCCTATAACAAGCCCTGAAAGAACCCAATATACCTTTTGAATCACCAAAAGAAACAACCCCCCAAATAAAATGTACAGTGTAATCTCGAGTACTTTTTCATCGTCTACTTAATTAACATTAGTGATACAGTAAATTAATATTAACCTGAGTGCCCACCCTCAACCCTGTGTTAGATCAGATAGGGTTTACAGAATTCCATGCCAGAGTCAAAACCTCTTCATGGTTGTGGGTACTTTGGTTTTGTGTATGAAGAACAGATTTATTTTTTTCTAAATATCAAACTGTTTATCAGAATTTCCTCTTTTCTATTCTGGTCTCAACAATGAAAAGCTTTTTCAGGTATGTTTTTAAAATGTAATATCGGGCTTCTGAAATTGATGCGTACTTGTGTAAAACAGACATTAAGAGGCTACACGTGGAGTGTAGGAGTCTAGTTCAGTGACACGTGTCATTTGTGATGGCATTTCTCCTACTTACTTTTCTGAAAAGAAGCCAACTCACAGGAGTTAGGAATTTCATTGTCTTTTTTATTTTTTTTGAAATGCCAACTACAGTTACTGTATTCATTTGATATATTTCCATTATAAACATCGTTTTGCCAGTTCCTAAGGGATACAGTTCAGTGAAGACTGCGCGCTCATTTCTTGTACTTGACGTGTCACCAGCAATTAAGGAAAGGTCCGATCTGCCTGTCATTAGACATCACAGAGCCAACACACCTCACAACCCAGAGAGAGAATGAAGAGCAAAACGATGTGAAAAGAGAAACAGATCTAGGTGAAATGTTACCCCGACAGAGCAGCTCCCAAACTTGAGCCCACACTCCCAATAATGTGGATGCCATATGGGACACTTTCACCAAACCAGATAGCAGGATTTGGACTCTTTTGACACTGGGCTTGGTTAATTTTGTTGTTGTTATAGTGCTTGTCTATGACAGTAACTTACATATACTTGTATGAGATTTTAATTGACTTCAGGAAGTGAAGGTGAGATGGTCCCTACAGATTTTTCTTCCTCTAGCAAATCTTTAGACTTGAATGGACCGAAAGGAGTTCTATCACCATTTTTCTTTGCATGTGGCACTAACAAAGAAAATATAAAATGAGTTCATATATGCTCAGAAATTCTGGCAGATTCACTGAATGAAACCTCTGATTCTCTATACTCTTGTAAGGGGAGTTTTGAAGTTACATATATTAATTGAAAAGCTAGATTGGAGTAAAATTAGAAGCTGTGTTTCATAAACATTTTGCAAGTGACTGTATATTTAGCAACCCCCGATACGTGACACAGAAGAGCTCAGCTGAAACAACAGAAGATTCCAGCTTCTGCCTTCAGTTTTCTCTGAAATCTTCTGGCCAAGGAAAAGCACCCCTGTTAGCAATTTAATAACTGATAATTACATCTCCTGAGCTGCTTCTACGGGAGGCAGCTCTTGACAGCAAACATAATCGGACCATGTGAGTAGAGCTAAACAACTATTTGAGCTAGGATTAAAAACGATAAGAACACATATAGGGACAACTCTGTATAGAAATATTATTAGCAGGAGAAAATTGCACGTTGTATGATAATGTCATGGACTTTTTACTTTTCTTATCATTTCCACAGATTTGATTAGGAATAATAAATTACATATCTAAAGGAATTTATAGTTCTTCATGCAGTACCTAATTTGATACTCACAATTCTGTGAGAAGAGGTATTATTATTGCAATTTTACGAATGAGGTGAAACAGTAATTTTAGAGATTTACAATGATGACATTGTAGGGCCGAAATGGAATTTAGAGATCATCATGTAGTTCTCAAATATTTTTTTCCTTTTTGTCCTTTTATTTTTGTTGCCCAGGAAAGACTTTTTTCTAATCATAATGTTCATGTAGAAACTCCTCTTATAAAATATATTCAAGTGCTGTTTTATTTATTTTTAAGTTCAAATTTATAACATTTCTTTTATTTATAAAATCAATGTGAAACAATTAAACTGCTTTGACCAATCCAAAGTTTCAAGTTGGCTATCACTATTGGACAGCATATATATTTTCTCAAAACCCTTCTTTACTTCCTTTATTTGTGAATAAATTTATTTGTTTTCTTTTTTCTCTTTATTTCTGTTTTTTGTTTGTTTGTTTGTTTTTAGTTGAACAGTACTGGAAATAATTGTCATTGCTATCAACTAGTACTTTAGCTAGTAATATATATATATATATATATATATATATATATATATATATATATATATATATATATATTTGTTCTTTTAAATAGTCTACCTTGTGATTTCAGCATATCCTTAAATTAAAATGATTCCAAAATCCTAAATATGAGTAATTTAAAAACTTTATTTCAAAGTTGAATCACTAAAATTTTCTAACTGCTGCTTTAGTCTTTACCCTAAATTAAAAAAATCTGGGCCGGCCGAGTGGCTCAGTTGGTTAAGAGCTCGCTCAAGGGTTTGAGCTCTGAGCAACAGCGGTTCAAGTCCAGCCCGAGCTGAGTTGCCGCTGAGCTGCCAACAGGGGGCGGGATGGCTCAGCTAAAAAAAAAAAAAGAAAATCCCAAATTCATAATACCATTTATAATGACACATAATTTGATATTATTCTAGCACAGTAAGTTATCAGTTGTCTACCATCACACAAGTTCCTATCATGATCATGTTACTAGAAAGTCATTCAATAAATAGACACCACTTGAGCCCCTCTTAGCAGTTAAAAATACATGCTGGGACTGCCAGTGAAAGATCGTCAACTGAACACATTTCTTTATATATGTACTTTCATGGAACTCCATTAAAATAATAAGTAGAGAAGTTTAAAAAATAACCAACTCTCAAGGACAAAGAGTATGGGTGTGGAGACGAGCTTATCAGAGACATCACCAAAGTTGGAGAAGATACTGAAGATTAGTAATTGACATAGCAGAACAAAACGCATTGAACTCTCCATTATTGCAGAGGAAAAATCAGGACAATCTACCCCCACAGAATCACAGAAAGATCAGGTGTGGGAAGAACCAGGTGAACTGGAAAGTGGTGGGAGATTCAGGGCTGAATCTAGAGGGACTGACTGAACACCTGTGTAAGGAATGGTTAGATACCCAGATACACTCTCCCTCTCCACACAGCCAGTAACAAACACACCCTAAACACTGCAGCAGACCACAACTTCGTGCTCTGGAAAAATTGATCTAGGGAGATCCTGGATTTGGAGAATTGAGTCCCATCATGGTTGGGGGTCTTCACAATGGGTAGCAGAGAGTCTATATGCAGGTATTGCTTTGATAGACACTAAATAAACAAACTTCCAGATATAAGGGCGAGTTTGGGACTGGTAGATGGATGCTGAAAACGTTCTGTTTTCTGGGGCATTGACATGCTTATAGAGACTGTGACACAAATGATATGGGGGTAGATCCTGGCCGACTCAGTAGGAGGCTGGGTTAATCATAGAGAGAAGGAGGGAATTTGGGAATTGGAGAGGAATAGGGTTACTACAGAGCCAAGAAAAAGGGAACTCAAAACTGAAGTAGAAACAAGTAGAGTCCAGGACAATCTCCAACTAGTTTTTAATTTCTACTAAGACTTGTTGTCAACACTTGATTCAAAACTAATATTTTTATAAGTCTAGATTTTCATACTAAGTAAGCAAGGTGAGTATAATATTCCAAACCAAAAACTGTGGCCCAGCCAAGCTTGTGTGTCAGATATCAGATGCATAGAACAGGAGGGGCCAGGAGCTGCCCCAGGGCTGTCCTCTGACTCATTATACATCAACATGGCTTTCCTGAACGTGCAGCAAATTGTGTCATTCCTAGTAGCAAACTGAACATTTTCCCGGAGAGAGACAGGGGTTGACACTAATAACGAGCTATAATTTCTCAAGAAACATGTGTTTAAATATTTTGTTGAGAAGGCAAATAATAAAAGAAAACAAAAAGGGATTTAAAGTGAGGCTGAAAGTTATAAAGTATTAAGATCTATTCTTGATTATACAAGAAGCAGCACAAAAAGAACAAATGCACAAGGTGCTCAGATATTCCACATTTTTGCATGTGGACAAAACTGATATGCATTTCCAGGTTGCAAACTGATATCACAATCAGAAGTGAGGTGTGTAAATATCTAATCACTATGCTGTTTTGTACACCTGAAACAACAATAATAATAATAATAATAATAATAATAATAATAATAATAATTACTTGCCTGGATTCAGGAGTCCTGCTGCCATCTTCACCCTGCTCTCCAGGGTCCTGCCTCTGGGTGGCTTTGGGTATATCATTTAGTCCAGACACACCCTCACCTGTAAAATGTGCTTGTCTTTGGAGGGCAGGGAAAGGAAAACTTGACGAGACCATGAAGATCACCTGTATTCTGTAGTTAAAGAAGAAAATGCAATAAATAGTGTTTTGTCTTATGCCTTGTCCTTCAGATATTTGGTTTTTTGTTGTTGTTTTTTTAATCCCAAATTAACCTTTCATTACAGGGGGTACAACTGATAATTTTGAGCATTTGTAACCTCCCCAATTTGATAAATGAATGAGCTGTTTCTTCCTCTCCCTGATTCTGGAATGGCAAAGCCATAAGACAAAAACCTCAACACTTCTACCAGAAGAGAAGGCTTTAGCTCCCAGAAGCTTGCTTCATGAAAGATGCCCATTCTATAGCCCAGAGGACTAACCTTGGACCCAACGCTTCTTATTGTACTTTTATAAATGCTGTACAATTTTTAGTACATATGAGTCTAGCGTTTGTCCCTCTCTGACTACCTTTGGGGAAGCAGAGATAGTAGGAGATATATTTTCCAAGTACCGAACCCCCCCCTTTTAATTAATAAACTAAATTAAAGATATATTGGTTAAATTCAGAGGCTATCTCATCTAAGAATAAGATTTAGTATTATTCGTATTGAGAATCAGTAAATTTTAAACAAGAAACATGTACACCTGAGATATATTTATAATATTATTAACCAATGTTATCCCAATAAACGTAATTTTTAAAAAGAGGTTTAAAAAAAGGGAGACGTAAATTGTTCAACTGGGTGCTTTTCCAAGTGGTTGTTCTCACAACCCAGTGGAGCAGCATTTTGAAAAGTGTGCATGGGTTCCATTTCCTACCAGTTTGTCATGCCATTGCGTTCCAAGATTGTCCAGGGCCAGAGAGCTCGGTCAGCCAACAAAGTCTGTGGAGGTTGCATGCTGTGTGCAACAGTGGACACACTGGCAGGGATGTTTATCTTTAGTGCTAATTAGTTTGCCCATACTTGTAACCAGCAAGAGAGGAGATAGGAGAACCCATGCACATTGTCATTATTACCATATTTCATCAAATCTAAGAAATCATCGGCTATCAGGGGTTGGAGTGTGTGTATGGATGTGTATGGATGGGGGGAAAGCCTTTTGAAATTGTGGAAATATGACATTTGAAAACAGTTCTGGCACAGGGCTCGACACACCATGGTTCGTTAGTGGTCTTCTTCAAAAAATGAAAGTAAAGACCAAGATATGGCCATTTGAGTTGCAAATTCCTTGGGATTAAGGACCCTCATGAATGACTTTAGCAATGGCTCACGCAGATACCATTTTATGATTTCTCTACTGTGACAAATCTCATTTCAGTTTAAAATGCCTAGTGATTACACAGTACTATTTGCATGGTGCCCCTTTTAGCTTTTAGGTCACTTATATTTTGTCAATCAGTTCGACAGTGTTATTTATTTATCTATCACTTAATAACCATGCAGCAGAGAATAATTTCTCTGGCCTAGCATGGTAATTTGTACTATAATTTCACCCCTGCTGCTGTAAACTTGAATTGAGCCACAGCTATGATTGCTAAAATTGAGATTTCTAGGTCACTTTTCAGCCTCTGTGGTTCCTGTCTTTCATCATTTCACCCCACTCCATCTTCTTCAGTTGAAGTATGGTTCATCAAACATATGAGCAATGAAAAAAATGTACCAGTTGTTTCTTTCAAAATGCGGTGTATACTTGGCAGAGCAGATAACGTTTAAGTCCCTCTGTAAACTTGAACTCTATGGACAGTCCTGTATACCCTGAGGTTAAATTCAGAAAAATGGAAGGAAATATTTTTAAAATCTCAGCCAGTTTACTTCCTAGAAGCTTCCACACTAGGAAAAAACCAAATGAATAAGAGAAAGAAATCAATATTACTAACTGGGAAGACTAAATACATCCTAGGAACAAATAGATATTGTCTGTTGCAAGATTTCTCAATGTTATTTCAGTGGTATGGCTTATGAAAAGAAATGTTTTCCTTTTTTTTTTTGTACAGGAAATAGTCTTTGAGTTGTGCCAAATTAAGTACATTATGGGCAGTGGTTGGGCAAGTGGGTAGAATCTTTTCAAAGCTCATTCTATTTAATATTTGAAGGTCTATGAGCTGCGGTGTGAGTTTGTAAAAGAGTTCACCACCAAGATGGGAACACAATTCCTGAAATATCAAAGCCTTGTTTTCTATTTTCCTAGGCTCATTAGTTTTTCGTCGTTATTTTAAAAGGAACTCTGTCACTTTGTGAGGGGTGAATAGCATAACTATTGCATTGTTTTGTACACCTGAAACTAATAATAAAAAATTTTTTAGAAAAAAGGAACTCTGTGAATTCCTTGTCTCAAATTCTTTGATATTTTCCATGATAGACTCTGGTTGTTTATTTCTCCTTATTATTGGTTTTCCTCTTTTGGGCCAAGTCTCTAATTGTTTCCACCATTGTGGGCTTTTAACTGGTTAGAATAACTTTATTATGAGTCAGTGTCATTACCCAAAGAGACATGAACGTCATCTGCACGATAATTGAAAATAAGGGGCATTTCCTTCTTAAATGTCACAATGGTGACGTTTGTGAACTCCTTTGCTGTAGGCATGCCTAGAATGGAGTGAATCAAGGTTCTTGGGTGCTTTTGACGCAAAACACAAAGACTTGGACGACAAAACTCTGCAGTGTTGCCTTTTTATAAGTTGCAGATGTTGGGTATCTTAATAGCTACCTCATGACTTAGAGACAGCCCACGCTGGAGAGAGGATATCCAGAACAATGAGTTCTGAATTACAAACACAGCTCCAACACTTTCTGAATGTGACTTTAGACAGTCCTCTCACATTTTCTAATATCTCTGTTTTCTCGTCTGAAATTTGGGAGAAATAATACTCACCTCTTAAATATATCATGAGGAGTAAATTTTTTATGCATAAAATCTCCATGCTCCTGAACTGCTCCTAGTCAGCATACAATAAATGATTTCCTTCTCCCTAGGTAAGAAGGAGTGCTTAATGAATTATAAAAGCTTCTTGTGAATGCAAGACATTTTTATTAATATTTTGTTGCTTCAGGAATCAGGTTTTTACAAAAGAGTTTTATAAAGGGAAAAGAAATTTAGTTATTGCCTTACAATTCCTGGCATAATATCAGTACACAATGAATGTCATCTTTCTCACCATTTTCCAAACTTTTTGGCACTTACTAGCACAGCTATGGCATGTTGAACAAAGGATTTTCCTAAATCAAAGCAATGTTTCTTTCTTTGTTTTGTCTTTCTTTTCTAACATCAAAAATATCCTTTTGAAGGGTCATAAATATGGTAGAAAAGAAATACCAAATCTAGAGCTCTTCTCTCTTAGACAGAAATCAAGGTGTACCCACCTGAGATACAAAGAAAAGAATTAAAAAGGTGCTCTGATCCATCCGGTGGAATATTTAGCCCTATGTGTGTACTTCTCAAAGCGAATATGCATCTTTATGTTTGCAAATACTGTCATATTTTCATGTTCCATCCTTACAGGAATTAGATAAGAGAGGTCCGCAGTGACTACTTTGTACAAAGGCAATGTGGGTATATGTGCTTTCTGAGCAATGGTCTTTGCTCTGTCATCACTACTAAAGTCACAAATTCAGGATTCATAATCCATATTAATCCTTCACTGAATCATTTTAAAATAATAAATGTGTATAATTATTTGTACAGAAACAAGGAAGCTCCTAGGTAAATTTTCTAGGTAAATAGTATATAGTACTTTTTATCTTATCTTTATAGGATTCATACTTTCAAAACAAATATTTTAATTTATTATTTGCGAACTGACTCAGTCAATGGCTTTTTATAAATGGTGATACTATTTTGGAAGAAGATAACACATGTAGTCTTTCCTTTACATCATAAGTGTCCTTTCCACATAATTCCCTTCTAATTTCAGTCACCTGCTTTTGTATGCAGCATTGGTCTTCATTTTCATCATGGAGAATTGCAAATTTTTAAAGTTGATTTACATTTAGAAAGTTAGACCAGATGATTTTTCATTAAATATGGCTCAGTAATTTATAGCCACGAAAAAAGGATAGAGATTTTTATCTATAAGGTATATAAATACTTAGTCTATCACCATGGACTTTCAAGTTAAAGAAAAGAAACTTCTATGTCAAGGTGTACCTTTCATGGGTACATTATTTTGCTCTGCGTGACTTTAGTAACTCTCAGGGTGTGTAATGTCACACAAATTCCAAGCATAACAAATGTAAGCTGGTATCATCTGAGACTAAGAAATATAAGACATCAAAGTATATTTATAACTGATTTGAACATATTATCACTTATCAGGATGTCTATGGGATATGTCAGCTATCGAGCTGGGAAATCTAAGTTATCATATTAAAATTTTCCTCAAAGAAACCTAGGGAAAGAGTGGAAATTTTTAAAATAGATTTTCCCTATGAAAGAATCTTCATACATTTTACAGATTTTGCAGACTATAAAACATGAACCAAAAAAAACCATGAAAATATGTAAAGCCTTTGGGTATGATAATCATGTTCTTCATCTAATTTATATATTTTAGCATATTGTATCACATAGCTTCCTCAAAATAGAACATGAGATTTAATAAATGTTTTTATTGTATCTGAAATATTGTCATTTTAATAAAAAAGTTTTTAGTACCATATGAGCCATGAAGCATGAAATTAACACGAGCACCCGTGAACCTACCACCTAACCTAAGAAATGCAACATACATAATGGTTTCATGGGCTCCTTCCTCAACCCAGCTGCCTTCCTCCTTTGTGAAGGTAACTCCTGACCTGAATTTTGGTTTATTATCATTCTTCTGCTTTTCTTTAAGATTTCACTACATTTATTTATAAACCCTTGCCAGTATATCATTCAATTTACTTGTTTTTTTTAATGTTTATAGCAGCTTTATTTCTAAGTTCCCAATGCTAGAAGTAACTAAGATGTACTTCAAATAGGTGAATGGATGAACAAAGTATGGTACATTCATTTAATGGACTATTTATCAGTCTACAATAAAAAAAAACAAGCTAGTTTTAAGTTTAATAAAAATATTGTATGTACTTTCAGCATCTTTTCTACTCAATGTTATATTTCTAAAATTTACTGAAGTCAATTAACATGACTATAGTTCACTAATTTTTACTTATGTGTAGTATTTCATTAAATGACTATATCACAGTTTATCCATTCTTCCATTAGTGGATATTGAATTGTTACTAATTTTTTTTTTTATCACAAACCATGCTACTATAAGCAGTATTAGAACTATCTCTCGGCACAGGCATGCAAGAATTTCTCTGGGGTATTTATCCAGAAGTAGATCTGCTTTTGTTTGGATTCCACCAAATCCAGATCCTGAGAGAAAGTTTTGGGTGCGGGACTTGATCTGAGCAAGTCTTTCAGAAGCACAGTGAGGGCGTGGGGAAATGAGGGAAAGAAGGATTGCCATACATGGTGTGGTAACGAGTGGTTACTGCTATAGGCAAATGGAACACAGTTCCACGGGGACCCTCAAGAGACTGTTAGACCGACGTCAGAATGGTCCCTCCAAAGGGTGAGGAAGCTGGGCTGTTTTCCTATCACTTCCTCTTCCTCATCGTTCAGGGCAGCTCTGAGAGGAATAAACTTCAGCACTTCCTTCCAGCCGGACCTAAACACAGGCTGAGCAAGCTCCTGGCAGATGCCTAAGAAGCCATCAGCCTGCCTCGAGCCTGTTCATCTAAGCTGTAGCTCACCTCCAGGGTCGGGCAAGGGGAGGAGGCGGTGACACTGATCGTCTGGACTCTATCAAGTATATACAAGTTAAACTTTGCAAGACAATGACAAATTACTGTCTAGAGCAGTTGTACCTGATTAAATTTGCATCACCAGACTATGAGAGGTCCCCTTGCCCAATATCCTGTTGTATTGTCAAGTTTTAGACTTTAGCCAATCTAGTAGGTGTTACATGGCATTTTTAAAAAGAGTTCCATTTCTTTGATTGCTAATGAGAGAGAGCATCTTTATATAAACAAATTAAATTGTTTGCAGTTTCTCTCCCAAAATGCCTCTTTATGACCTTCATCTGTTTTAAACAGTTGTTTTTACACACACACACACACACACACACACACACACACACACACACACACACACACAAATAATTTTTAGGTTTTTCCAATGTGAAACAACCTTTATGTTATTGTGATAAACACGAGTTGCTCGTGATAGTCTACTTTTTGGGCCAATAAGTTAATAGCAGCAAATAAAATAGTAAACATCTTTGCTCTTATGGAGTTACGTTCCAGTGTGAGCTGGGAAGAGAAAACGATAAACAAATGAACATATGGATGTATTATGCAATATCAGGTCCTGGTATTCAGGAAAAGACATACGTATTAACAACCCCATTTGCCACAAAAACCAAAAAGACACCTGCAAATCCAACTGAGATTCAAAAAAGAAGAATCTTGCATGTCTGAACACGACATTGTGCTAGAAATCATTGCACGTGACATACCTGATTTCAGGGACAATTCTAAGTGTGGACGAGCACAAAGAACACAGAGAAGCAACGCTGCAAAAGTACGTCAACGAAGTAAATGAGAGCACGAGGGGTTGCACATTGTATATTCTAAAATGGTGGCCAAACCAAATCAGAATTCCTTAAGTTACTTTTTGGCTTCATGCTTCTTAAAGGTGTTCTTTGGACATTTTTCTTTATAGTTCATGGTATGGGTAGAAGCAGTATTACAGAAAATGTGTTGCATTAATTTCATGATATCACTATTAAAAAAAAAACACACACACACACCAAAAAACCTAGAGGGAAGTTATGCAGTCTCCTTGAGAGTACCCTGTAACAAGATGTCAGTATCCATCAATATTTATAAACAAGTTTATCCACCCAGCATTAGCTATGAAATCAGTATCCCCCAGGCTCCTCTGGCTGTGGTAGATAAACCAGGCATGTCTTTCTGTGCTGTGGCCCAGGATCCTGGGGCTGCATACAGAGTAAAAGAAAGGGCAGGAGTTCCAGCAGGATAGAGCCAGACAGTCCCACTGAAGAAAATGCCAGCCGGTGATGGCAGAGCACTCACGTGGCCGAAATCTGAGAATTTCCAGACAGCAAGGCAACGTGCAGTTGTGAAAGTGAGAGAACGTAAGGAAAGACTTAAATGTGTTGAGCTGGGAAATAGACACAAGAGAACTACACAGACCAAAGCTGAATTCTATTTACAGCTGCCTGTCTCATCAGAAGAAAGCGAATGCCCGAGTGTCTTAATGAGGAGGATCTCTTGCCTCAGGGAACACGGGCGGGACTCCAAAGCCCTTCAGGGGTTGTGTGTGGAATGAGGTGCATGTGAGGGTTCCTTTGGCTGGAGGATTGCTGAAACTTCTACAGCAGAGTAGGAACAACGGTGCAGCATGGAGCGCGCTACCACAGCCATGAGCCTGAGCTTCCCAGAGCCCCTCAGAGAGACACTGTGGTTTGGACAACTGGGGGTGCTCCTGGAGGCTGGGAATTAGAAGGAACACGCTGGACAGAGATGCTTGGAGTCTTCTGACGACTGGAGCAAGAAGAGTATCAGCAGTAGAGGGAAGGAGACTGGGTGCTGGGCTGGGCTAGAGAGGAGGCCGGGAAGGGAGCCGGATGGAACCGAGAATCAGGAGCTGTGCGCAGAGCAGCCCCTGAAAACCCTGACAGCGCCCATCCGCCGCCGCCGGGGGATGCTACTTACGCACATTCTTTTGAAGTCACACCAAATTGATTTTAAATTCTGCCTTTGCTTTTACTAGTGATGTGGCCTTCGGTGCATTGTTGAGCCTTCATTGTCACAGTTTCCTGATCTGTACAATCCTATCTCTTTCAGTAGTTTTAGGAGTATAAAGTGAAGTAATTCACCTCGAAGGCTTACCTACTTGTCAAAATATTAAAAATTCAAAAGATGATATAGCTCATGTTCACCTCGGCTCTGGAGGAAGAAAGGAGGTGCCCTTCCTAGGTGTGCATGAGATGGATAGGCGTCCTTTCAAGGGAGGGAGAGGTGGCATGGTGCTTTGGGAAGGGGTTTCCAGGTCCAGAATTTAAGGGTCAGCCAGGTGGAGCATTGAGCCAAAAACATTCATCTGTACAATTTCTCTTACCCTCGCCCTTGGTTTCTTAGCCAGTGAGGCTTAAGGGAAGTGGGGTACGTTTAGATTTGGAAAAACTGCCCAAGGTCACCTAGTCCAATCTCTAATGCAGTGTCGGGCCCACGTGCCAGGGCTGTTTGTTCTCCTCAGCATAGGTATCTCTAGGGCAAGGGAGTTTATGAAGTTATTACACAGCCATCTCCTACTGATGTCCATCTTTAAGTACTAGAAAGTTCTTGTTTAGGTGAGCTGAGCCCACTTTCCTGTTACTTAGTCCACGTACCCTGGAGCAAGGGAAAAGAGCGTCCTGCTTCTACGCAGGCGCAGAGAGTGCAAGGCTCTGTCCCCGAGTGTCCGTCATCCTGAGGAACTGGATTACAATAAAAAGGAAACCTTGGGGGATACGCTTATTACTAGAACTGTTTAAATTGAGTTATAGGGGACATTTAATGAGAGTAGGAACTGAACTTGCACTTGACTCAATTCAGAGCGGTGATTTTTTATTAAGCAGCCAAAAGGGGTGCAAGATCCTTTGAAGAATAAAGGAACGATGTAAACCCTGCCCTTAAGGAGCTTAAAATCTGATTAATTTAGCCATGTTAACGCTAGTGTAAGAAAGTCTAGATGAACAAAAAGCACGGTTCAGATTAAAAAAAAAAAGCCTCCCTAGACGTCTACATTTATTTATTAAAGCTAAAAGGTAAAATTTTAAATTAATATGATGTATCATTTCATTATTAAAGCGACTTATAGCCATAGTAGAAAACAATTAGAAAATTAGCAAAAAGGAGGAAAATACAAAAATGTATACCTACACTACCCAAATATAACTAATATTAATTTTGTAGATATGAGCCAAAGGAATCTTTTCTGTGGATCTCTACAGAATTTTACATGAAATTGTGCTGTGCATGCTGTCTCATAAATTGCCCTTCATTACATTTACTATGAGTATTTTTGTTAATACATATTTATTTGCAATATGTTTAATGGCTAATTAGTATTTCATGAAAAGGCTGTATTGTGTTTTATTTAACAATTTGCCTACAGCTTGACATTTTGGTTGTTTCCAAATTTTGATAGTGTAAACAGCATCCTTAAGGCTAAGTCTCTGCATGCCCTTAATTATTTCCTTAGGATACATTTCTGGATGTGGAATTGCTGGGTCAAAGCACATGCACATTTTTTAAATGCACATTTTTAAGACACTGAATTCTAGAAATAGTATAGTATAACAGGGTTATGGAGGTCATTTTCTATCACTTACCCATGATGTGAGTATAGCTATTTTTTAACACCTGCCAGTTTAACACGTGACAAATCATATGCCCTATTTTAACTGGATTTCTTTGATTACTAAAATGTACAAGTCTTTGAAAATGATCATCAGTCACTTTCCTTCTTCCTGAAATGCTGATTTTTACATAGGGTATTAATATTTTCCATTCAAGAAATACTTTCTGAGCATCTATTGTATGCCACAAGCTTTTCTAGGTGCCAGGAATATATTAGTGAACAAGACAAAATTCTGTCCCTTGGGAGTGTATGTTCTAGCATGAGTCTGTATTCCAGGAGAGGATATTCACAATTTTATCATATCATGCAACTTTTATTCATCCTCAGTTTGTCATTTGGAAGCTGGCATATGTATTTAGAAGAAAGGAGTAAGTGGGGCCAGAGTGTGATAGGATGTTACTGGTGGACTAGCCCAGGGGTCAGCAAACTGTGGCTCGCGAGCCACGTGTGGCTCTTTGGGTATGTTCCGTCTCAAAAGTTTGCCGACCCCTGGAAGAGCCGGTCCTGTCCCTCACAACAATTTAAAAATTATTTGAGAGCCATAAATATATTTTTACATAATGAATAATATCCTTTAAAAATTTTATAAATGAAACTATGATAGTTTTATTTTCATTTTCAATTTTACTTCAGAGCCACATGTACAGACCCAAAGATGGCTCGCGAGCTACAGTTTGCTGACCCCTGGCGGCTCTTCCATCTCAAAAGTTTGCCGATCCCTGGACTAGACCTCTATAGTAAAATCCCTTCATTTTATACACGAGGAACCAGAGGAGTCTCACAGAGAGAAAAAGACTTGTCCAGGGTCAGAGTAGACTAGTGACCCAGAGACAACCAAATGATATCACCATTTGTTCATAATCTTTATTTGATTTTTTTGATGCTGTGTTGTGTAAATAACAGCTGATATTTACTGGGGTCTTTCTATGTGCCAAGCATTATACTGAGAACTTTATGTACATCAATTCTTTAAATGCCCCCTGGGACACAGGCTCAAGGATCATCTATTAAACAGGTGGGCAAACCAGGACTCGGGATACTTATGTAAACCAAGGTGTTAGTAGGTCCTTGGCAAAGCTTTGACTCAAATCCAGGTCCGCCAGTCTACAAAGGCCACCACTATCCCACCCTCCATGTCTGGTGTGCATCATGGCATCTGTTGGGTGAGAAGTGTGCAGGGAAAGGAAGGGTTCAAGGATAAGGAAAAGCAAGGTGGCCCCATTCTGACACTCTGCAGATGGTGGCTGCTGTTAGGGCACGGGCGGTTCTAGCGAAGGATGGGGTGGACATTCAGCCCAGAGACAATGCTGAGGTAGCAGATTGGGGCCCATGTGTGAAAGGAGGCCTGAGTCTTTGGTGACCACACCATTTCACTCCGTTTCTCCTTTGCTCACCTTTCAGTTGTGCTGTGCCCCCAACTCGTTCTCAGTCCTCGACCCAAACCATCTTTCTGATTCCTCTGTCATATGAAAGTGAAAATGACATGATAATAAAGTAATGAGTTATTCAGCCAACCAGCTTGTGACATTTTCATTTTTAAACAAGTCAGGATCTCAGACTAAAGGGATTAAGCACTAGTTGAAATCCCAGGCATCCCCTTACTTTCACAAGAGACTTGAACTTTCTTTGCTTCCTTTCCTCCACCCTCAGTCGCCCCCTCCTCTGCCCCCCAACCCCGGTCCCCAACCTCTCTTTTTGGAGTAAAGCACGTAAAGGAGACCCAGTTATCCCACCACCTCAGCAGGCCCATGTTTAGGACTAGTCCTTTTCCCAGAATTTTGTCGTTAATCAAAGTACATGTCCAAATCCTGACAATGATAAGATCCGGAGAGTGGGACAGACCTGGGACATTAGGACTCACCTGCTCCTTTCTCAAGATGTAGAGGAGTGTCTCTACCAGTCTTTCTCCTTCCAGGGCCAGGGTGCGGGCACTCCTTCCTCTGTCTTAGCCATCCAGCCCTTTCACCTATGCAAGCACCACCCCAAGTGGTAGAACCCAGAGTAGGTGAGAGATTGTCAGTGATGGGCAGGAACAGTGGCCCACCATAGCTCGGTGTCCACAGACGTCTGCAGTCAGAATAGTCCCACTGGGAGATAAAAGAATGGCAACAGCCTCAGCCCAGGGGTGTGGAACCTGCAGTTAACATTGACTTCCTTTGTAGCCAGAGACAAAGAAGGACCTGTTGGGTAATGGAAAATTGCAGATTGGTGGAGAGCACACAGATTTGTTAGTTTTACCGCAGTCCTATAAAAGGTTAGTATTTCTTTAGAGCTAATTATTGGTTTTATATTATTTATGGTACAGAAAAGATTTTGGAACCTATGAAAACCTAATGCTAATAAATATTTTAGTGTATTTTTATCACTATGAAGAAGCATTTATTAAGTGTTTAACTACCTATGGTGCTTTCTCAGGTCTTGTGTGTGAGGTGACTCAAACTGATACAATCCAGGCACTCAAAAAGAGAAAACTGTAAAATGAGCTAACTCAAAGGACGTTCAAGCAGTGCAATAAGTATGTAGAGAAGCAAGCGCAAACGATCTCAAGCACAAATGTAACTCGCATGCAATGAGGCAGGAAGGAGCTAAATGATGTAAAAGTGCTGAAAGGCACCTTTTGCCTCAAAAGGCAGCAGTTTTATGTTTGAGGGAGCTTTTGCTTATTGAGGTCAACCATTTTGTTTCTTGGGAGAGAAGGGCAGTTTTATATTTTTTTGAGTCATCAACAACAACAATAAAAGCTTAGAGAAAAAATAGTCTGTTCTTAAGAGGATAGTGTTCCAGGGGGGACATCATAGAAATTAGCCTCCCACTTAAAAATCTTTAAGGGGCTGTGCGCCCTCTCTCACAGTGTTGAACTACCCTCTCAGTGGGGGCTGGTAGCATCAGAAAAAATGGCTGAACTGTCCGAGGCCTTAATGGTTAGTGTAGCTCGTGGAACTGAGAGGGATAAAAAGAATATGTGACCAGAGAAGTTCACGAAATGAATGCTATGAAGGCAGTGGTAGAATTCCTAAGACAGAAGGCAGACTGGGAAGGGTCCCTGCTGGCCAAGTAGCTAATGAAAAATATGGCCTTGAAATATAAAAACAAACAGGAAAATAAGAGATAAGACTGAGAGGGCCACTTAACACAGTGCAGCTGTGAGGACAAGCCACAGACTAAGAGGAGGTATTTTCCAGCAGAAATTTGCAAGATTTTGTGACCTCAGTAAATAAAGTCTTTTAAAAAACTAATAAAAAGACAAATGAATAGAGAAATAGATAAATAATATGAGCAGGTGGTATTTCACAGAAGAAGAAGTCACCTGTTACCATAGAAAAAGAAAATTAAGTCTTAAAAATACTAAGTGTTGGCAAAGATACGGAGCAGTTGGAATGCTTATATATAGCTGTTATGGGTATAAATTGGTATACTCATTTTGGAAAGCAATTTGGTACTATCTTTTTAAAGCTATAAGGATGCATACCCCTTGACCCTGTAATTTCATTCCTAGGTGTATAACCTAGAAAAATACTTACACATGTAACTCGAATAGATTTTATAAAAATGTTCTAGAGTCATTGTTCTTCATAGCAAAATTTTGGAGGGAAGCAGCAAGAGAATGAGAATATAAAATTGTGGAATATGCATGTGATGGAATTTTAAACAGGAATGAAAAATCAATAAATGATAACTATATATGCAGCAACCTGGATGAATCTTGGAAACATAATATTGAGTGAATGAGGTAAAGCAAGTTGCTTAAGTTTCCATACTATATTTTTTAAAAGGTCAAAAACCAGTCATAGATACATTTGTTGTAAAACAATTTTTTTAAAACATGAGCCTATCCTGAAGGATTAGATTTAGTGGAGAAACCACCATGGACTTTGGAGAGATCTAGACTGGGCTTAAAACCTAATTCAAATGTGTAATATCTTTATTTCTAATTCAAATGTGTAGTATCTTTATTTCTGTGAGCGGGTCTTTTCATTCCTCTGAGCATCTGTTTGGTCATACATACCATAACATATAACATAACATAACATAACATATAATATAACATATAACATAACAACACAATATAACACAACATAATGTAACACAACATAACAACAAAACTCAACAGTTTTAATGATAGTTGTTAACCCAATCGAGTAGTTAAAGCTCATTAATAAGTTCTATTATTCATTGTGGACTCATTACCATAACACAGAAGATGGCCGTTTGGTCATATCATGAAAGGAGAGGATGAAAAAGACCAGGAACAAAGCCTACATCTTGCTTCTGGACATGGTAATTGCCAGCATTTACCAACCCTTTGGTGGAGAGGTGCCAGTGACCAAATTGAATCACACCTAAGTATACATATTGTAGTGACAGACGTGAGGACATTTCCTGGGTGGAAAACTCCAAAGAATTTCTCCTGTAGTGTTATCTTAGTTCTCAATCTTTTGTTTATAGGGCCCCAAGTTAAAGAACTACATTTAGAATTAAAGTAGAGACACTGAAACCCAAGTGGACCGAAAGACTACCTGGTCACAACTTTGGAACCAAGGCCTGAGGACACTTCCTTGCTGATTCTGTTAGCCCTGGAGTTTTACAGCCAGTGCCCAAATGGGGAGTATTTATGATTTATGTGTTGCCAGGTAATTCATAATTATATAAACAAACAGGGAAGTTCAATATAATATGTCATATTGATTTCTTTGGCTATGTTGCAAGAGCATGATGATAATATATAAGATAGAAATTCTCAGTATCCCCCCAACCTTTTGTTGTTCTAATAAATGTTTTAAAATCACCTGATTGTTCTCATCGCTCTTAGAGTGTTTGAAACTCATTTTTATTAGGAATCATGATTCAAGCTCCTGGTAGACAGTTTTGTGAGCATAATGACCTCTCTATAAATATTATTGGCTGAGGCAAAACTAAGTGGAACAATTGAATAGATTTGTGGTTTTCTCCATAGAGACTTTAGAAACCCCCAGGTTTTATTTTGGTCTAATTATAGATTTTGACTTTTTCGAGGTACATAATGAAAGCTTGGCCCTTACACAAATCTAATGGAGCCATGTTTCAAAGCCTACAGAATTGGGCAGGTCATTTAAAGCGCCGTGGGATTGATGAGTGTAAATTAATGTATCTTTGTGGGCAAGGGGGTATTTTCTACCTGGTGAGGGCCTGTGAAGCCATGAGGTGTCACAGACATAATAAAAGTCTGATACAGAGAGGGTTTTTGAACACCAGCTGATCTAGTGTAAATATGTTGATAACAAAAGTTTCAGTTAAAGAAACTAAAGAAAGAGAAGAAGCAGCACCCACTTTGTGGTGACAAAACGAAACAATTGTTAAGATTATTCTGACAGTAAAGCTGTTAAGACTCTAACAAGCTGGTCTTCCTAAATTGCAACATGGCTGGCTTCATGATAAGAAAGCAGGTACTTGGGCCCACACTGTGAAACTCAGCTGTCTTGGAATATAAGGCATGAAGGCAGTGGGGGCACATTGGTTATGGGTTCTGGTTTTGGCCTGGATGTGAATTCTAATTGACTTTGAGGAACTTATTTCAATTCTTTGTGGTTCAGTTACCTTATCTGTAAGTACTTCACAGAGTTATTAGAAAGATTGTATATGCTCATGTGTGCCACAATGAGACATCGACTCACATCTATTAGGATGTCTATTATCTAAAAGACAAGAAATAACAATTGCTGGCAACACTGTGGAGAAAAGGAAGCCCTTGTGTACTGTTGGTAGGAATGGAAACTGGCGCAGCCATTTTGACGGTTCCTCGAGAAATTAAAAAAAGAACTATCATATGACCCAGGACTCCACTTCTGGATATATATTCAAGGAAACAAAATCATTACCATGAAGAGATATTTGTACTCCCATATTCATTGCAGCATTATTCACAATACCAAGGTATGGAAACGATATAAGTGTCTGTTGACGGATGAATGGATAAAGAAAGTATGGTATACATGTCAATGAAATATTATTCAGCCTTTAAAAAAGAAGGAAATCTTGTCATTTATGACAGCAATGGAACCTAAGTGACATAAGTCAGAGAAAGACAAACACTGCTTAGTGTCACTTATATGTGGAATCTTAAAAAAAAAGGGTAAATATGTGAGTTGATGGATATATTAATTAACTGGATGGAGGAATCCTTTTACTATATATATATATATATATATATATATATATATATATATATATATATATAATCATCGTGTTGTACACTTTATATATCTCAGAATTTTATTTTTCAACTATGCTTCAGTAAAACTGAAAACATTAATTAGTTTAAAAAAGATTGTGTGTATAAAATTTAGCACTTGATCCATTAAATTCTTGAAAAAGGGGCAATATTAGAATAATTAAAGAAGCAGAAGGTTAATCTTACAAAGACTCATTTTTTTTAAAGGTATTTACCTTCCTCAAGAGTAGGAGTACTTAACCTCATTTAGACAGGTTGCGGGATTGCATAGAGGCTTGGTATTTCACAGAATTACTATTTATTTAGTTAGTCTTTAGTAATTCTCTTACTTTCAGGGTACTTTATTCCCCCTTTAGCAAGTTTGGCTACATCTTACTTTCCTTTTTTCTTAACATAATTGAAATCAGCTACTAGAAATCATTTTGTGGCCATCTCCCAGATTCTACAGTTATGGTCAACTGCCTGTCACTTTGTGATATTAAACATCTGGTCAAGAATAGCGTCTCCCAAGTACCCACTTTGCGGACAGACACCTTTGGAAATGAGCCCACATGTTGTTGTTGACTATCATTTATCCAGCATTTCTCTCAAAGGTACCAACTTGCAGCTTAGTTTATGATATTAACCATAGTAGGTAGCAATGACAATAACTTTCTATCCAAACAATTAGCTCGGCTATCCTGCAGGCAGAATGGCTTTCTTTTAGACAATCTTTTGGATGGCATGTGAGTGAACAAAGTTGTCAAGAAAATTAAAATATATATCCTCAAACCTTTGTGGGGGAAAAAAAGACACTAAAGAAGAACTCTGTGTCCTCAATAGAGGTAAAGAGAGCAGAGCTACCACCTTCTAGCACGAGTCCTCTGAATCATCTCTCATTTTCCATAATTCATAGACTCGCTCTTTAGTATCAGATTTGTGGCCGTGCGCAAAGGTCAGAGCTAGAGGAGTACCACATGTGTAAATCTGAGGGCGGAAATTCTTTTTCCCCATTACTTATTTATCAAACAGGTTGATGGCAGAGAGAAAGCCTGGGTGTTGTTTCGCTTTTCTTCCTTCCGTGCAAATAACCATCCCTGTGTCCTATCTTGTTAATCTTTTCTGTTTATTTCCATTTCTCTGCAATTTCTTATTACCGTTGCCAGTTAATCACAAATATATTAAGAGAATTCTTTTTAATCTAGCAGTCTTCATTGCTTTGTGGCTTACATGCGAACAGTTGTACTACTGCGAAAGAGTGTCCAATTATGCTCACTGCAGGAAAACCAAGAGATCAGCAGTTGACTTTGCTTTTGTCTAAGGTATCAAAAGTGAAAGCAAATTAGGTATCCAAAAATAAAAATTAAAGTTAAGACTAATAGAATGGAGCTTTGACTTTTCTCATCACAGACTCATTTATACTTAATGACATAGACCGACTAAATAGGTAATTGTTCTAATCTCTCTTGAAATGGATTTTAAAAATGGCTGATACATCGCTCCCTTCAGGACAGGCATATGGGCACTAAGATAATAGAGAAATAAGAGCCTGTTGTTCCAGTTATATATTCATTTGTTTGTGATATTGATTTGTGCAGAGTTTAGCCAGTGTTACTTAGACGTGTTCGTCTATAAACTCAATTGTGCATTAGTTTGCTTACAGACCTCTATCTGCCAGATCAAACATGTGAAACATCAGAAAAACAACACCAAGTTTTTCTTTCCACACAACAACCTGCTTTGCTTTAATCAGAAAAAGATGATTTTAGTAATACATTTTATAGAACCCTTCTCTCTCCTTGGATGCACACGTTTCCTTTCTGTTTCCAGACGCTCCCCAAAGTTTCATCCGACCGGGTGAATACTTCTTACATTTCCCCTCTTCTCACCACACCTTTTTGTTTTTCACACTCTTCTCCAGCTCAGAGCCCTTACCAGAGGGACAGGAACTTAGTTCTGAAGGGATTGTAGCGCCACCTGAAGGCCAGTATGGGAAACTGTCTTATCCATTGTCTTCTCTGCCATCGGTTTCTTGCCTCTTCCAGGGGTTCTCTCTGCACATATTTTACCGTCTTTTCTAAGCTTTTTCTTATTCAAAGTTGTTGTCCTTCCCACTCCCAACTTAGAACCAGGTTAAACAATCACAAGAAATAAAACAATTATATTTCTGGAGCATATCTTTTTCTTGGAGTGGCTCTTAAGTTATTTACACTGTTCCGTTTTGGGTAATAATGACATCTTGCACTTATTAAGTGCTAGATCTTCTTGTTCTTTAAAAAGATTAATTCATTCATTTAAATGAGCAACTTATATAATTCATGCAATCCTCCCCCCAAATTTTACATATGGATTGATAGTCCATTTGAATTTATTATAAAGTTTTGGGGAAAACAAAAGATAAGTAAGGTGATTTATGAAGGAAAACTAATGTTTACTTTGATACACACACACAGAGATATACCTACTGTAGTGACATAATTTGAAAGACAACTGTCTTCTGTCTTACAAATAAATAGGTTAATAGACTCCTTCACTCGAGTGAGTCAACTCTGCTAGTTTGTCCTTTTTTCCTCTCAGATCCAGCACCTCTGGATTCAAGCCTCTGTGAACAAGTGTTTGTAACTGAATCACAAACTCAGGGTATATGTAGAATTAGCGCACCAAACAGGCAGGAGGCCTAGTTCCACCACAGCCATTGCTAACAACATGGAGAGCTCCCTGCCCACAGCGAACACCACACACCCACGAGGACCACACAGCTTCAGTCAGCTCTTCCCCATCACATCCGAGCACTGGGTTTGCATGTTGCCTTTAAAAATGTCTATAAAAACCCTACACAAGTAAAATCACACAAGACCTTACCAACTCTCCCACATGGTTTTATTATTTTCCTTTAATAATATTTATACAGGGTCGGACAATTCAGCTCATGAACTTGTTGCAACGATGTTACTAACCTTTTTTTCGGTATCAGAGGGATTATTTATTATGAATTTGTACCAACTGGACAAACAGTTAACCAAGTTTACTATTGGAAGTGCTGAAAAGGCTGTGTGAAAAAGTTAGATGACCTGGACTTTTGGCCAACAATTCATGGCTCTTGCGTTACGACAATGCACCAGCTGACACGGCACTGTCCGTGAGGGAGTTTTTAGTCAGTAAACAAATAACTGTATTGGAACACCCTCCCTACTCACCT
>NW_017731436.1:2078773-2152177 GCF_001890085.2 Hipposideros armiger
AGGCACTGGCGTCGGTGCATAGCTTCCCAAGGGGAGCACTTTGAAGGTGACCGTAGTGATATTCAGCAATGAGGTATGGAGCACTTTTCCTAGGATGAGTTCATGAGCTTAATTGTCCAACTTTGTATACATTTTGTCTATAAAACAGTATCCTAAGAGTTATAATTCTGTAAAGCTTCCATTTGGGCAAAAGTATAACCCCTAAAGCAATGGCAGTTCCCTAAGCTAAAAATGAGAGAGAATTTAAAATTTACTTTTGAAGAGAGACAGAAACCTCAAGTGACTTGCTTCAGTAAAAGGTTTGTTTGAAACTGGATCAACCTTGAAGGCCAGTCACTATCATGGCGTTTTGTCAGGTTTGGAGGTAAAGCTGGGATATGGGGAAAGGGAGTGTCAGGAACACCCTGGAGTGCATGATATTTTATAACTACTGAATACTGTGGGAGGCCAGAAAGAATTCTCAAGGTGATCTATACCTGCTTTCTATAGGAGCAGGCCGAAAGGCAGTCCTCCTCTCAACACATGTCCCTGTGATTCCAAGGGAAGATCTTGAACTGGAGGAAGAAGTGAGGGAATCTGAGTAGAGGGTAGTGAAAGTTCTTCTTTCAGGCAAAGCCAGCCCTTAGGAGAAGCATCCTGTGGGGATTACTCTGCCTAATGCTCTATTTGGAAAAGCCACTGGTAATTTCAGGAATATTCAGTTGGGTTCTTGGGACTTTATCCTTCCTGGAATATGAGAAACCAGTTTATTTAGTTTTGATGTTTAGATTTTTCCTTTCAATTCTTTTTTTCTCTAAAATCTATCCCTGTAAAGAACATAATTGGGCCAGTTTAGATTTTCATTGGTGGCTTCCAGCCTTATTCTTGCTGACTATAAAATCTAGCATCTCCTAAAGATGATTCTAGAACATCTTATCTCTTTTAACCTGGCTAAACCTCTAAAGAACTATACATTTTCTTGTAACTAGTCTCAGTTGTAGATCAAAAATTTTTTTCACTTTCTCTCTATAATTGGTTTTAACTGAGTAAAAATTTCTGCTCCAAAAAAAGAAACAGATTGATGTAATTTTCAGTCATTGCTACCCATGCTATCATTTCTCCAGAAAATGCACAGATATCAGGACATGCAACCACGACCATATATAGGAGGTTCTCTAGGAGACTCCAAGCACAACTCTGAGGCAGTTCACAGCCGCCCCCCCCACCCCCGCCATTCTCTCAAATTCACCACAGAGCTGCCTTGGGGAACCATTGCCCCAGGCAATGCCACAAACCCCATTAAACACCCAGTATTCCTCCAGGAAACAAACCTGCATATTCATTTATCTTCTTTCATGAAGTGTCTAAGTATTTTCTCCATTTTTTCATTAACTTAAATATTTCTACAATTTCAGACTTATAAAAAAGTTGCAAGAATAGTACGTGAGATTCCCATGTAACCTTTAGCCATATTTAGCAATCCATAAGCGTTGCCCCATTTTATTCTCCCTTCCTCTCTCACCCTTTCTTTCCTACACTCTCTCCCCTTCTCTCTCTCTCCCTTGCCTTCTCTCTCTCTCTCTCTCTCTCTCTCTCTCTCTCTCTCTCTCTCTGTATTTGAAATTGGAAATACTGGGATTTCGCCCCCCCAACACTTTTAATATTGACTTCCTAAGGAAAAGAATATTATATAACAGAAGCATAATTACCAAAATCAGGAAATTTAATTTAATACTGATACATTTTCTAATCTATGATGCATATGAATATTTAAATTTGTCAATCACCCCAGTAATATCTTCCATGGATAGAAACATACTCACACACACACACACACATATTTACTTATTATGCAGTTTATATACACATTGATTAGGAACATGCATTGTATTTAGTTATCATGAGTCTAAAGCCTCCTTAATAGAGACAATTTATCAGCCTCTGCCTTGACTTTAATATTTTGAAGACTACCATCCACATACTGCATAGAACATATCTCAGTTTGGGTTTGTCTGATATTTCCTCATTATTAGATTATGATTATGTATTTTTTTTTTGGTCAGGAACACCACTAAAGTGTTGTGCCCTTCTCAATGAGTATCAGGAGACATATGACATCCATTTGTCCCAATATTAGTGACAGTAACTTAGATGGCGTGATTTAAGTGGTAACTGACATGTTTCTACCCTATAAAGGTAACTTTTTCCTTTGATAAATAATAAATAACTTGTGGGAAGATACATGGAGACTATGTAAATATCCTGTTCCTCATAACCCTTCATTAAATAGGTTGAGCATGAATTAATGATTCCTGAAATCTATCATTCATTCCTTTGATATTTATAAATTGGCACTCGATTGTAAGGAAGATGCGTTCCTCCGCCTGATTCATTTGCTTGTTTGTTTATTCATTTATTCTTTGTATCAGAATGGACTCCTGAGATTTTTTATTCAGTGGATTGCAATCCATTACTATCATTATTTATTTAGAGTCTTAATTTGTTCCAGATTGTCAATTCTTTGAGCTTTTTCTTAACTTTGTGGCACAAAAGCATTTCCAGAACTTGTATGTCATTTCCCTGCTCCATCCTTGGAATCAGCCTTTCATTCAAGGAGCCCTAGTATCTTCCAGAAGAGAATGGTACTTGGAAACCAAGATCTCTGCCTTAGGTATGCTCATTGCCATGGGCAACTCATTGCTTCCAGGCCTCTCATTAGAAATATGTAGGAAATGCAGGCAATTTAGGAAATTCAGACACACACGCACACGCACATACACCCACTTATAATTATCTCTTTATAACCATGAATTTATACTGATACCTCCAATTCCAACTTGACATCACTGCACACATTCTATGCTTTCATATTTAAATTCTGTACTCCAACAGTGAGAAGCCTGCCTCTCATTATTTTTAATATAGGCACTCATTTGTTCAAGTCTAGAAAATACAAAACGTAGTTTCTGAATTGCTAAACCATTATACAACAAAGTAAATCTAGCAAGAATTTAATCTTTAGTTTACAGTTCTTTTGAAAGGTAACATATCTACATACATAGAGTGAAAAGCACAGACCTGAGGGGTATAGTTCAATCCGTTTTCCTGTATGCATACACCTGTGTAAATAGTATAGAAAATATCCAGCCCCTCTGAAAATTAACCCATGCCCCTTCCCACTCAGAAGCAATCACTTTTCTGATGTTTTTTTCACTGTGGATTAACTTTGCTGGTTTGGATTAATATAAATGGAATCACAGTATGTACTTCTTTTGTGCCTGGATTCTTTTACTCAGCATAATATTCTTGAGAATTGTCCATGGTACTGTGTGTATCAGTAGTTTGTTCCTTTTTATTAAAAAATTAGCATTTGTGAGGGGTGAAAAGTATAGCTATTGCATTGTTTTGTACACCTAAAACTAATAATAAAAAAGGAATATGATACAGTTGGATGACTATAAAATAAATAAATAAATAAATAAATAAATATAAAATAGAAATATTTTTTTCTAGTAAAAAAAAATTAGCGTTTCATTCTATGAATATACCATAAATATTTTTTATCCATCCTTCTGTTGATAGACTTTGGGTTTTTTTACTATTATGAAGAAAACATCTATAAATATTCTTGTACAAGGGTTTTTATGGATATGTATATTTATTCCTTTCAAGAAAGTAACTAAGATTAGAATTGCTGGGTCACAGTCTACATGTATTTTTCTTTTTTTATAAGAAACTATCAAAATGTTTTCCAAAATGACCATAACATTGTACTCTCCTACCATCATTATAGCAGAGTTCCAATTCTAGATTCTTAGCAATATGTGATGTTTTAATGTTAGTCATTCTAATGAGTCTGTAGTGGTATCTGGTTATGGTTTTCATTTACATTTCTTTGGAAACTAATAATTTTGATCACATATTTATGTGCTTACTGACCATTTGCATAGCTTTCTTTTTGAAGTGCCTGTTTAAATCTTTTGCAAAATTTCAAGATCTTTTTGTCTTTTAAAATTGAGTTATTAACTTTTTTAAATATTTTCTGGATATACATCCTTTTAAAGATATATACTTTGCAAATTTAGTCACAGTCAAATATTTAGTTGTGATCTTGACCATTCATTTTCCTTAACAATGTCTTGTGTCAAGCAATTTTTTAATTGTGAAGAACTCTAATTTATCATTTTTTAATTGCTTTTTCTGTTGTCTCCATGAATTTATTGCCTACTCTTAGTCTACAAACAAACACCAGTGAAGGGGTCTGTGAATTTGAAAACAGGTGTATCAGTTTGGGTCAGTAAAGAAACAGATGTGTTGTCTTTTTTCTGGCATGCTTTATCCTGTTGAGATTTGCTGTGAGGCTTTGTATCTAGGGCTCTTATAGCCCTACTCATAAAGGACAGTCTTTTGGAGACATCAGTTTCCACTCCAGTCACTCGGAAGCTTATATTTCTCAGCGATGGCCAAATGCTCTCTCTCTCTCTCTCTCTCTCTCTCTCTCTCTCTCTCTCTATATATATATATATATATATATATATATATATATATATATATATATATATATNTATATATATATATATATATATATATATATATATATATATATATATATATATATATATATATATAAATTTCAGCTCATAGTCTGCAAGTAACTATTCTCCATTAGATCTTATCATTCCACACATGCTCAGTTTAGCAGTTAGCTAAAGATTCAAGGGATCCCCTGCAGTTTCCTGGGGTTCCTTCTCCCTGGGAACCTGTTTTCAACAACTACCTCGCCTGCGTCAGGACCAACCTGTGTTCTCCACCCAGAGAGACCATCACTTTCTGTCTGGGCTTCAGTTCCCAGGGCTGGATTTTCAAAGAACTCCTGGAAAGAAAGCTGCAGAAAGTGCTGAGCCACCTTGTGTGTTTCCACTCTTTCAAAGGACATACCCTTGCTTTGCCTGAAAACAGTTGTTTAATACATGTTGTCCAGTTCTATAGGTCTTTTTTAATGGTAGGTAAGTCCTATGACCATTTTTCTAATATAGTTGGAACTTGAAGTGATTTTCTTTTAAAATGAGTTGGTGCGTGTGTGAGTGTGTGTGTGTGTGTGTGTGTGTGAGAGAGAGAGAGAGAGGGATTTAGATTTCATATTACCAGATAAAATTTTCACATTATAAAATTTGGTAAAACAAACAGAAAATCATACAAAAGAAAATCATTGATAACTCAGGTATTCAGAGATAACCACTGAAACCCTTTTATATTTGTGTTTTAAGTGTATATGGATGGATGGATGGATGGATGAATAGATAGATGATAGATAGATAGATAGATAGATAGATAGATAGATAGATAGGTAGGTAGATAATAGATAGATATACAAATATATATAAATAAAATTAGATTCATATATCTACTGTTTTTATCATCTGTTTTCCACTCCAACTTTATTATGAATCTTTTTCATGTCATAAAATAATTTTCCACAACCAACAACAACATCATTTTAGACTACCAAATCCTTCCTGAAATGCAAATGCCACCAATAGAATCATAAATGGTTCAATATCTGACAAAACTCTGTTTTTCTTCAAAATTTAAAAGACATAATTTCAAGTCAATGAACCTAGAATTTACATATATACCTGTTTTATTATTTTTTTCTTCTCTCCTGATCCAGTATTTCCTATAAGCCATGTATTGTAATTGCATTTGGAAAATTAAGCTAAAAGCGTGGAATCGGGTAATTTCTGATGCCAAACTGGTAAAGCTGCAGCAAGTTACGGGACACAGTTCAACACATCAAACAGCCTGGTTTGGGTCCCTTGCCTAAGTTACCATGGTATCTTCCCAAATCATAAAAACCTGCAATATAATTGAAGCTTTAAAGGGAGGAAGCTCTCCTCAATTCAGAAGTAATAAAAGGTCAACCTGTTTCATTGCTGCTGCTGTAAAAATCCTTAGACTTTACTGAGCAGTGTCTTCTCTCTCCCTCTGTCTTCCTCTTCCTCTCTCCGGCACACATATGCTCACAGGCATAGATGCTAAAATCTCAGCAAATAGGTTTTTACCTAAGTCCACATGTTTCCTTGTTTATAGGGAAGTGTAAATGAGAACATTCTGATGCTGTACTGCACAGAAGCCACCTCTGAACTAATGTACAGGCGAGACCACAGCTGCTGTTCATCCGCCTTCGAATTGGCTCAATACAGCTTGTCTTTTTTGGTGGATGTTATTGACTTGCTTCATTTGTCTGTGCTAACAGAATCTTTTTGGAGAGGGAAACAGAGGGAAGGAGTGGAGATGGAGAGAAGGAAGCAAAAGCGAGAAAAAAATAATAGTAATTTGACATTGTTACCCAGATCCAGCAGGTCATTCCTTTTGGTGTGTCTGTTTCAATTAAACTCTTTGGTACCATGGATCTATATGGGCTGCCTGCATCATAGGTTACTGATTAACTTAAAGAAAACATTCAGTTTTGTTCACATGGACACACCCAATGCCCCAATCACTTCATCTCTTTTACCTCAGTTGAAGTAATTTGACTCTTACTTAGATTTCCACCCCTTTGATTTTTATTCATGGCATTTTGTTCCTAAAGCACCTTTTTTTATATAAGAACTGCATATTTCATCATTTAATTTTGCTTCGCACAAAGAAAATATCAACCCAAATTACTGAAAATGACATGATGCATTATCCAAGTTTAAGGAAGTCTTCATTGACTCAGGCAAAAAGACCCATATTTTTGTGGTGAAGATTAAGTTTGTCAGGGATTACTGTCTGTTCAATCGTAAATCAGAGGATGACATGCACAAGGCTGTCAGATCGATAGCATCATCCTAATTCCCATTTCAGCTATGACTTAAACCCAATATTTTAAAATATATTCTATAGGCTCTAATTAATTCTTGAAATAGAATCAAACCATCCATAATGGATCGTTTTACTTATGCTTTCCCCCAAAAAAACTTGATATAAATGTTTTGTATTAAATAAATGTATATACACACATATGTTACTAAAGGAAAAAAATAGCACCACACTTGTGTCAACTAAGTTGTTAGCTAGAATGACCTACCCTTTACGATATAGATGAGGTTGATTAAATTTTATCTTGTATAATTTGGGGAAAGTCTGCATTCCTTGCGAGCACTGCAAATTCCCAGAAAAGTTAGGATTTTATGATCACCTGTGTTTTGGTGATTTCTCTCTGTTTGACCATGTTTCCATTCCACACATATGGTGTCACACACACGTGGGAGCCATTTGTCAGTTTATCTCAGTTCTCCCTCGCCTATTTCTAACAGTCCAAAGCCCCACTGCTCACTTCCTGATATCTGCTCTGTCTACACTCATTTTTTTTTGATGACCTCATCTAGTACATGTCCTTAAATGTCATCCATATGCTGCTGTATTAGTGTCCTATGGTTGCTGTAACAAATGACCACAAACTTAGTGGCTTAAAGCGACAAAAAATGTATTCTCTCACCGTTCTGGAGGCCAGAAGTTCAAAATCAGTATCACTGCACTGAAATCACGGATTTTCCAGGGCTGTGTTCCTTCCGGAGGCTCTAGGGGAGAATGCATTCCTCGCCTCTTCCAGCTTCGGGGCTGCTGGCATGCCCTGGCTTGTGGCCACATCACTGCAGCCTCTGTCCCCCTGGTCGCATTGCCCCCTCCTCTGCTGTGGGTGGGAAATCTCCCTCTGCCTCTCTTCTAAGAACACTTGGGATAGCACTTAGGGTCCACCAGATAATCCAGGATAATCCCTCCGTTTCAAGATCCTGAATAACATCTGCAAAGACCCTTTTTCCTTAAAAGGTGACTTTGATGGCTCCAGGGATCAGGACCCAACATCTCTGGGGTCACTTTTCAGTTTACTAGAGGTGTTGATCCAAAAGCACATGTCTGCAACCCCACGTCTCAACACTCAACTAGAACAGAGCCGTAGTGCCCTGGTCTCTGACCTTATTGCCGCCTGCCCCCCACCTGTCCACTGTGCTCCGGCCACACTGACCTCTGTGCTGCCCTCTGCAGGGCCTTACATCCCGCATCCTCACTTCATTCAGGTCTGTGCTCCAATGGCTTCTCAGAACCACTCTACCCCCTACTTTACACCCATCTCTGTTTCTCCTTGTCTCTGTCCCTTCTTCTCCTGTCATCTCCCCCTTTTCCCACCATCCTTACGCACCTGCCATGCATCCCTTCTTCATACAAAATCACTTTCATCTCTAAAAAAAGTCTCAGTTTACAGTAAGCATTTCACAATACGCAAAATACACAAAAATTACATAGCCACGTCCAGCACAATAGAAGGTAGTTATTACTGGCTAATTAATAATCCAATTATGGTAGAATAGTTCATGCACTTATGGAAGTGAAATATATAAAAACAAGCTACAGGTATCATTATGAGGAATAATTACAGTTTGTCCTAGTCTGTTTTAAAAACATTTCTGTGTTGAAAGAGCCAGCCCTGGACACAGCTGCAGTAGGCAGAAATAAAAGTGCGCCTTTGGTGACCCAGTTTCACCCTTTTCTGGGTTCTTTTTTTATCACAGGGTCCTTCTGACCAGCGACCCTGTTGGGCTTCGAGGTCACACACCCACAAAGTTGGGCCTGGACAATAGGCCATTTTAAGATATTTCCTTAAGTGTTACATTTATTTATTTATTTATTTGTTTATTTATTTATTTTGGTGCTATTTGGGTTGTTTTTGGGTTTTTTAAAGATTTTTTTTTATTGGGGATTTGAGGGAAGGGGAACAGACAAGTTGCTGTTGTTTTGTTCTTCAGTCTAGTTGTGGAGGACGTTGCTTCACTGGCCCATGTTGGCATGATCATTGCGCTCTTCCCAGACGAGGCAGATCGGTTGCCGGCCTCTGGATGGCCGCTCACTGTGCCTGCTGGCTGCTCACACTGGCTGCTGGCTACACACGGTAGGTAGCCCATGGCAACCCACTGCCACAGGGGCTGCAGCCTACCCTGTCGCTGGCAACTCAGGGCAGCCCAGCTCCAGGTTGAGCTGTTGTTCACTATCTTAGCTGTAGAGGGCAGTGTCACTGGCCCTCATATGTGGGATCCGAACCAGGGCCCTTGGGCATCCCAAGCCAGCTCTTAACCAACGCGCCACTCGGCTGGCCCTATTTGTTTTTTTTTTTTTAACTTTTTAATTTGAAAAATTATAGATTCATAAGAACTTGCAAAAATAGGACAGAGAGGTTTCTTGGTAAGCTTCACCTTATTTGGTTCCTAATAGGCATTTTTAAATGTCAGTAGCTAAGGGTATGATCATCCCTGCCCTTGAGTTTAGGGCGCCTGAAATTTGGTGAACACTCTCTGGTTCCTACAGCAGGTTAGTCTCAGGAGGCCCTCCCTGGCCCAGTGCACAGTGGTGCCCTTTCTGTGTGCTTCTGGAAACTTCTGAACTCCTCTTATCAAGGCACACAACAGAAGGCACCGCCGTCGCTGGCTTGCTTCCCTCCAGTCCCCGGTACGTTTACCCACGTGAGGAGAGGGAGCATGTCTGTTCTTTTCTCAGTGTCGAGACGCCAGTAAATGCCTGGCACATAGCAGGTGCTCGGTGAACACGAGCAGACACAAGCAAGGAACCCGGCTAAGTGGCTATTTTGAGAGGCCAGGAGATGATCAACATCATACTGCTTTTTACTACTCGTATTTGATTGCAGCCCAGATTTGCAGGCGTTCTTTCTATGCAGGTTGTAAGAGTTAGATTGCATTTGTGTTAGTAGCTTGAAATTTACAAATGAAAAGACGTAGCAGGGGGTCTAGGAATTTGGATGGTGCAGGGGGCTTTACAGTAAATATCAAGTTGGGTCCTAGTTACAAAGCTTATATGATCTCCTCTTTCAGAAGTCTGCAGTGACGATTCTTAGCACAGACTGAGGCAGGTACTAAGGAAAAGAAGATCTGTGATCCTTTTAGTGACTTAAAAATTATTAAAGTCCGATTAAAAAGCAGGTTTTGAGGTTTGTAAGCCATCCTAATGCTTGAGCAGGAAACATGATTCTTGCACATTAAGTAGGTTAACTTGCTCCTATTGTGAGAGAAATAAATGGAAGTTCAGGTGAGCTATTTTTATTTATTCTCAAGGTGAATTCATAGTCCTCACCTACTTATCATCCAAAACAGACCCCCATCATCTCACTTTTGAACAAGGCCTAGGAGATAGACGTCACCTGGAGTAGGTAGGTCTATGCTGGCTGAGCCTCACACGCAGCAGAGAGAAAAGTCCCAATTCCTGTTGCCATAGGGAGTCACCACAAGCTTTTGTCTCTAGGTCAGAGCAGTTTTGGATAATCATGTAGCTATCCTTATATGACTCCAAGCAGGGCAAATCTGGGTTTTAAAGAATTGACTGTTGCTTTGACTTTTTAGAGCTATTCATTTCTAAAACCCAGAGCAAGACCCTGTAGTTACAAATTTAAGTGAATCCAGCAATTGGATAAATATACACACAAAGAAGCAGACCCACTGGGAACTAAAATGGCTACATTTTGAAACACTATAATTTATAACTTGCATAGCTAGGAAAGGGGCAGTGGATCCTAAAACTTATCCTTTCTCTTTCTTTCTTTGTTTCTTTTTTTTTCCTCTTAAATCTCAGTGCATAAAGCTATCTCTTAAACTGAGAAGCAACTAAGTGGCTGATATGACTTATTACTTCTTCCTTTGTAAATAATGGTTTCTGAAAAGATTGCTTGGTTATTCCACTGACTCCCCTCATACTATGTAATTCGGGCGTCAATAGCCCTTTGGTTAAGGGCTGTTGCCACTCCCAGCTCCTCGTGGTTCCTCATTCTTGCTGTAGGATCAGCGTGAGGTTTTCGGGGACACCAAGCTACCCCATGGCTGATTGCTGGGCACCAGCACCTCCTATCAGTTCCATCGCTTCCCAGGTAATGACAGCTGTGCCACACTTCTCCAGATTGCCTCCCGGTGACCTAGAGGGACTGTTTCCTGCTCCATACCCAGCCGCAGTGCTCCAGTGGGCAGACTCCTGGAGGCACAGGTTAGCCAGCTGTATGCTTTCTCATCTGACTACTGGACCACGTGTGCGCTTCATGATTTCCTGTGCATAAAGTTTTGGATTGGTAAATGCAGAGAATTCCTAGTTTATCACAGAGCTATGTTTCAAAGGTAATTGGTAAACATGTTGGAACGTCAACAAAACTTTCCTCTACAAACAAGGCAAAAAATGTTGCTTAACTCCTCAGTTCAGGCCAAGTGGTAGAACTGAAATAATACAGACCTGCAATGAAAACTATATACTGACATTGATACAGATGTATTTCATGCTACACGTAATAAATTTGGGGCCCCAGACCATCTAACCCCATGAACAACCGCCAGATGAGAGAGGCTAGGAGACACGGGGCAAAACTAATAAATCCAAGTTGGGAGCCAGGCTTCTGAGCAATTTTTATGATATAATCTTATGTTTATTAGAATAAATTACAAATGTTGAATTTGTTTAAAATACTCCAAATTTTGTTAACTTCCTTTAGAAGCTCTACTATTTAACCTGCATACCTGGTTTGAATACATTAATTAAGGAATGATATTTTAATTCATTTAGCCATTTTTCCCGGTATGGTAGCAGTAAGTCATTTGAATTGCTTTTCTTAAATGCTTGAACCATGAGGCTATACTGCAAAGGGGAAATGATGTAACTCACATAAGGCTAATGAGTAATTCTGGTTTCTAACTAAATATTTAGAGAACCAACTACACAAAATCAATTAGTTATACCTCTCATTTTAATATTAGCACACAACAATACTTCATTGGCTGCTTATATAACAGAATCATAGTTATCTATTCATTATTTTTACAACAGCTTTATTTAGCTCACTATTCATTATTAAAGCATTCTCTAATGAAATTCAAAACTCAAGACTATGAGATTTTAAGGACCATCTTAAATGAAAAAAAAAAAAAGATTTTGTTAAATATTCCGAACTGAAAACTATCTGGCAAAGCAGAAAAAATGTCAAAACTCGAATCCCCTTGCAGTAGCCATTTACGTTTTATTTGCCATTCGGTTGCCAATTACATTAAAGCAGATGCCTAATCAGATGGCGAGATTTCTGTGTGTTTGGATTATGATAAGTATATGAGGGCTAAAATAGGTTTCAAAAGCACTCTGAATAATTATTTAAACTCAAAATGCTTCCAGTGCTTAATGGAATGATACTCTACTAATAGAGTCTTTTGTTGCTTACTGTTGAGGGAATTCCAAGAGACTTTCCCACATCCAAAACATTATTGGACTTCCTTCAATGAGATTTGGGATACAATCTGTTCGGATACCTTCATTATACGAAAAAGTCGTCACTGTAGAATGGATGGCTTCATCATAACCTAATGCAACACAGTGATTTGCAATATGGTGATTACCACTGTGATTTGATTCATTAATCCTCAGTAACAGTTGTTAATCAGCTCATTAAGCAAGTATTGTACAGAAGATTTCAACCAGGCGAAACCTCTTTTAAAAACCACTAAATATCTTCTTTTGCAGGGGGAGGAAATAGGAAACAGGTTTAATGCCAGAGGAGTCATCCATAAATATGGCAGGGTTTCAACTATGGCAAAGTTTTTAAATAATTATACTTTCATAACACTGTAACGCTGAGGACTTTGTGCCTTTTCCAAAAAACTGTTCGCAGTCAGAAAACTCCTCTTCTTTGGCCTTCCTGGATTTTGCAACGATTTTGCTATTAAGACATAGAAAGGAATCCTGGCCATGCAGCTCACACGTCACCAATATGCTCATTCCTTGTCTTGCTTCTACAGCACATAATTCAATAACATATTTTAAGTATTTGAGACCCTGAGCATTAAACATAATCATGATTTTAGTATTGCGTTAGTTGATTTTCAGCAACTTATTTTATATTGAGATATGCCTTATGTAAAAGCCCATGAGCGATAAGCACATTAAAGTGTTTTAACTAAGAAAAACAAAAACTCATGGCTGCCTTCCCAGTTTACAAAGACATTTCAAGTGCATGACTTAATTTGACCTGTACAAAACTTGGAAGGATATTGCTATTAGCCCGAAATTACCCATGAGAAATCTGAAGCTCAAGTTAAGCGACTTGACCAAGTTGAAAAGTTTGTATGTTCTGTTCTTCCGATGACAAATCCCATGCTTTTTCTATTAAAATGCTGTTTTTCTCAGTAACTCACCAAAAGCTAGCAGCCACCCTATGGGAACATGTCTTATCCGTACCCAGAAGGAGGTTTTGAGCACAAAGGTGAGAGGTATCTGGTAAATGCGGAGGAGAGGGGTGGTATAAAATCAAACTTCAAGAAAATCTTTCGTGCAGTGTTATTTGCTTTTGGAAACAACCGTGTCCACACCTTCCTGATACACTGTGAGTCTTCTGTCCAGGGCCAAGCAAACTAAATGATGGAGCAGGCTCATTGAATGAGAGCCAATTTCATGTGCCTGAGATTCCAGTAAAACTTCAATACCAGTATCAGTACCTCGCACCATTCTAGGTGCAGTGGCTCGTGATGCATGACGGGCCCTCGAAGTACTTCCCTTCTGAAAGGAGGATGCAGTTTTTTCTAATCGCTGCCCATGCATGTGCTCCATGTATGTGTGTTTCCTAAACCACCTGGCCATTTCCATCTCCTATGTCGTCTAAAGACGGACACTGAGAAGAAGCTGATGATTTGCATGAAAAACAGGATATTGATGACTTCCAAATAAACCTATTTTATATAAAGCAATCCAAGTAGACATTTACGAATTCAATTTAATGTAATTTCAGGTTCCCATGTATTGATTGAATTGATCAATATTCATTCAGATTTGTCCATGGTTGAACCTATTGCATATTAGTTGTGCTCTTTGTCAGCCTGTTAATTTTAGTAAATCATGTCTCAGATATTGCAAATCAGCAAATTAAAGTATTAATTGGTAAAGTTATAACTGTGTAACATTATTTTAATAACTGCTTTAAACAAATAGACAATATCACATTTACAAACTTATTTATACTCCGCGTTTTAAAAGGAATTTCAGCTTGCTATTACAAGGCACAACTCTTATGTTAATAAAATGGAAATAGGGACAACACTGTTGGAAAAATTAGCCTGCCAATATTGATGAGGACAGAGTTTCTATGAAATCATACTATGTCCAACACTATCCCCAAATCTAACTGTAATGGAACAATAGGCCATGGCTTCTCATCAGGCACAATTAGTATGCTGTCACATTTCTAAAAGAACAAAAAAGATTGTGTTAACATTTCCTAAATGGTTCCTAAGCATCTCCTCTTGTGTTTCTGTATTCCATTTGCAACACTGTCATGTTTTATTGCAAGTTATATTTTGTCCTCTACCTTATAGGCAGTGTTGTTCTGTTTGACTCCTGATCAAACCAGAAGCTAACATTCCACAGAGTATAATTTGGGAAATTCTGTCTTGGAGCAATAGCTTACCCAGTAACCATTTTTTCTTTCCATATTGTTCCAGAGAGGCCATTGGCCCCAATTCTGGTATGTGGATCTCAAAGAGCCATGGAACACATGAGGAATATATAGTTTTTAAGACAGTCAAATTCAGACCACAAATCTACACATTTCTTTTTGTTTACTGCAACTTGGTCAATGGGACAAAAGATTTGTCCCAAAACATTTGCATGTTTTTCTGTTCTAGGAAATTAAATCAAGATGGCTTTATGAATATAAAGGCTCAGAAGTAGTTTGTCCCCACAAGGAAGTGCAGCATGCTTGCCTCACGAATCAGGAAAGACAAAGGATAAAAGGACATGGAGTAGGGGAATTTTATTTTAATCTCTATCTCTTGAAGACAAATCTAATAGCCTAAATTAAATTAGTGGAAAAGACACTTGGCATCTGGAGCCTTCTCCGGGCTTCCAGGACAGTAGTCTTTGTCACTAGGAGGCATCCTCCAACTTGTTGTGACACCTAGAAAAATGCCATAATTTGACCAACCCAGATAGTATTATAGACTTACATAATGTAATTATTATATTTATTACAGCTTTTTGAATAATACCATTAAATCTTATAGGTATATGTCATCTGAGCTATCTACCACGACTGACCATTTTTTGTTATTGTAAAATTTCTAGACTATTGTGTCTGCAATGGCCAGCGAAGCCTTAGTGGACAAATGGAATGCTGTTGCTAGAGATACTGGGTTTGGACTTTGGGGAGAAACAGCCCAAAGATCTAAGATTTAAGCAGCAAGATTTACAAAAACTCACTCTGTACATGAAATTTGAAATACTACCAGTTACTGAGATGGAAATTTGGCAGATCCACCTGGGGAAAAGAGTTCTCACTTAGAAGGACCCTCAGGATGGGAGGAGTAGAATAAGTAACCAATAAAAATGTTATTAAGATAGCATTATTGGGGAACTCTAGTTTAATCTAGGCTCGAAATCAGAAAATTCTCTGGTGCAAACAATTTTTCAAGTAGACGCCTTCAGGTTCAGTGAAACAAGCATAGTTCATGTAGGATCATGTAACAATAATCCCCTCAGTTTCAGAGAAACAAGTAAGTATTGCTTAAACTTATTTAGTTTATTTTGTCATTTGCTGGGATGGTTATATACAGTAAAGGCTTCATCAACTAAAACCAAACTTAAAGGAATTCTTCAATTAATCATAATTTATTGTGCTTCCGCTTTTAGAAAAACAGGTCAATTATAAGAAAACAAGCTGAGATCAAAAGATTTTGTTAAAAAAAACAACTTTCAGAATTCACTCTGTTTTTTAAATCATCAAAAAAAATTCATTTATACCAAATTATATTCATCCTCAGCCAACAAAGTTTCCTAACATATTTTGAATGGATTCCACAAGGGAAGAAACACAATGTTATATTAGCAAGGACCCTTCTCACTATAAGTCATAGAAAACCCAACCCAAACTGGCTCATGTAACTATACTTCACATGGATCAAGAACTGTTGGGTTCAGCTCATTGGGGCCTATTCTCTACCTTTTGGCTCAGCATTTATCCATTTGACTTCATTTTCAGACTGAGTTGTAACAAAAATGGTTGCCAGCAGCCCCATAACCAGCTTCTCCCAGGTTCAAATACAGAGGAAGGAGTGGATGCTTCTTTTATAGCAGTCTCACAACAGCCCTAGATTACATCAGATTGGCTTTCATTGAGTCTCTGTGCCCAGGAGATTATGAGTTTCTGATTGGCCAAACCTGGGACAGCAAAACACTAAATAAATGTTTATTAAAGTTATTAATTGTTCTTTGGGCCCAATGATAAAGCTCATGAACTTGGTTTTTATGACTATTTTTATCTCTACCACTTTACACAGTACCTGACACACACTAAATACCCAATAAATGTCTCCTTTGCTAAAATGAATTTGAATTTGCTTTCATTAATTAATAATTATAAATATGCTAAGTCTATTGGGGAAAAAATTGACCTTAAATTGGTAACTGAGCACCCAGACACAAAGTAACGAAAGATGGTGATTGCATGGAATCAGAATACTGTTTCTTAAAGTGTTTTCCATGGAACACTAGGTCCTCAAAATGCTCTGTGAGGAAATGAGATTGGGAAAGGGTGATTGCCACATCCCTTTCTTGTAAGTTAAAAAGAATTATAACCATATTAAGAACTCCAAGAATCCTTGAGTAATAAAGACTGCTTACTTTGTTATTCATGTTTTCCAAATTTATGTGTTGAAGGATTTGTTTATCATCTTGGGAGTCAATAGGCTGGAATTTTCCAAAGTAGGACTAGAGATATGACAGTCAGAGTGGCTGGCTCAGGTGGGAAGAGTGGGTTTTTAGCCTCATGATGCCATTAAGGGAACATTTTGAAATAATATGAATTTTCATAAGTAGGGGATTTTTAAAATTAATTATTAAAGAATGGAACACAACAAAGCAGTAAAAATTATAAACATATATATTCAATGACATGAAACGAAGTCAGTGGCATGTGATATATATAAAGTAGGTTCTAAAATAAATGCCTTTTGTCTCATTGCACTTCCTTAATAAACAATGAAAACATAGATATATGCATGCAAAAAAAAAACCCTTAAAGTTGTACAACAAAAAGATAAAAATGGGGGTTTGTATATGGTTATTTTTATTTTCTTTTTTGAACCCCTTTGCATGTTCAGGATGTGTTGGAGTGTAAATGTTTTTAAGTTATTATAATTTGTCCAAAAACTTACTATGAATTATTGTTGCACTACTTTTCATGCCTTTTCCCTTTCTAATGTGAACATTAGCTGATGCACTTTTAACATCTTGTAAAATTTCAAACTCATAAGCCTTTATTCTTTTCTCAAAACTAAAATTACTTCTCGGTGCTACAGAAGTCAAAAAGAAAGGCTTGTAGGCAGAGCACTTCAAAAAGTCCTCAGCCGATTCATATTTCAGCTGCCTCAGTACCAGATTTCAATAGAGCACATGAATCAGGACAACTTGACATTAACATCAGTCCAATAGAGATGTCAAAAGTATAGGGTGCAATTAGGAGCTGAAAAAATAACAAAGTGATGGAATATCATCAAATCATAGCAGAGAGTATAATAGCACTTGACATCAGCCACCTAATGAAGCTGATTGAACTATTCAACAGCTTTTATTTCAGCACTGAAGTGGTGGGGGTGGATTGCAAAGGACCTTCCTGGGCAGTGTGGCAAGATGGAATCACTAATAGAATACCTGCAAAAGGGATTCTCTTCAAACTGCTGAGTTGGGATAATGCTGTCACATTCAGGGTCAGCACAGGCTTGAGCTGTGCATTATCAGGTCAAGGATGCAGCAGGCAGCCAGATTGGATGTTTACATCTAGATCTGGGAGGTAACATCAGTTCTTCATCATCCACTGGAATGGAAGGCCCCAGAAACCATGGAAGCTTCTCCCCCCGCCACCCCATCTCATTTTTTTCCCTTCCATCTGATGTTATATCTGGATAAAGAAAGAGTTCCCAGGTATGGGAGATACAGGCAGATAGATACTGGTAGGGAAATTGTCTTGCATTTTTTCCAAAGATAAGGAAATGACAAAACCTTGATAAAAGGTAGCTTAACAAAAGTGTGTTGGGATCTGTTCTTACCCAGAAGTCTGATATCTGTTGAGCGGGCAAAGGGCTTTTTAACTTTGACTCTTTATTAAGAAAATTTTCAAACATGTAGTAAATTTGAGGGAATATTACAACACTCATATATCCATCACCTAGATTCAGCAATTATTTACATGTTATGATATGTGATTTATTTAGACAGATATCCAATCTTTCTCTATATTTTTCTGAACGACTTGAAAACGGGTTTTAGTATGTATCTAAAAAAAAAACTTTCTATATAAACAAATTATCATTATTTATACTTGATGAAATTAACAAAAAGCCCTCTAATATTATATAATCTTTTTTCCTATTTAGTTTTTTTTAATTTCAATTGATTTGCTTTAAAAATGTTTCTAAAGCTGGTTTTATGAAATCCAGATCCAATCAAAGTTCTTACACTGCATTTCGTTATGTCTCTTCAGTCTAGTTTGAGCTAGAAAAGCCCTCTGCCTTATTTAACCTAAAGAAATTAACTCTCTGATGTGTCCTGACCAGTTTTCTTGTGGAATGTACCATATTTTGGGTTAGTTTTATTGTTTCTTCCTGATGCTTTAACTTGTTTTATCTCTATTATATTTTCTGTTAGCTAGCTGAAGGTTTAATGAGATTCAGATTAAATATGTTTTATAGAGTACTTCAGACATGAAGCTGTGTACTTCATATCGTATCAGGAAGCATATAATATAACAGTGCCCTTTGCTGGTGATGCTAGTTTGATCACTTGAGTTAGGACTTAAGATCATTCATTTCATTGCAAAGTAGATTTTTCACTTTGTAATTAGTAAGTAATCTGTGGGTCTATATACAGATCCTATGCAACTATCCTACTCTAATGGATATATCATCCATTATTGATTAGTACCTCAATCAGTTACTTATTAGGAGCTACAGAGTGATTTTCTAATTTGTTTGTTATTTTTATAGTTGATTGTTAATGAAATTGAAGAATATAACAGAACCCAGGGTCTCTCCAATGTAGCATGAACAGTGTCCAGATCGCAGTTCAGAATTAGTTGACATACAAAGAAATAAAAAATGTGACTCATACTTAAGGGGAAAGGAAGTCGTGGAGATCAACTCTGAGATCCTGTCATTAGCAGAGAAGAGTTGTAAAGTAGCTAATATAATTATGCTCAAGAACATAAAGAAAAATATGCTTATGATAAGCAAATAGAGAATCTCAATGGAGAAATAAAAATATTTTGAAAAACTATTAAAATTATCAAAAAAAACCCCAAACAAACAAACAAGAAAAACAAATGTGGAGTACAAACAGTTCCCAATTGCAGAACTTACTACAATCAAGAGAGTAGGGTACTGGCATATAAATAGACACCTAGATAAATGGAACAAAGTTGAGAGTTCAGAATTAAACCTTTCCTTTTATGGTCAATTGATTGTCAACAAACATGCCAAAGTAATTCAATGAAGAAAGGACAGTCTTTTCAACAAATGATGCTGAGATGATTTGGACATCCACATGCAAAAAAAAAAAAATTATAACCTTCCCTCACAGAATACACACAAATTAATTCAAAAGGAATCATAGACCTAAATGTAAGAACTAAACTTTTAGAAGAAAAATAAGAAAAAAACTTCATGACCTAGAATTAGGCAAAATTTCCTAGATTTGACACCAAAACCACAAGAAATAAAAGAAAAATATTGATAAATAAGTCATGATCAAAATGAAAATTTTGTACTTTAAAAGATATTACTAAGACAGAAAAGATAAGCCACAGACCTGGGGGAGGGATATATTTGCAAATCTGATAAAAGGCTTGTAACCAAAATATATAAAGAACTCTTATACCTCAATAATAAGAAGACAAATATCCCAATTTAAAATGGTCAAAATGTTGGAATAGATATTTCCAAAAAATATGAATGGTCAGTAAGCACATAAAAAGATTTTCAATATCGTTAGTTATTTGGGAAATGTAAATTAAAACCAGAATGAAATATCACTTTGCATCTACAAGAATGGCTATAATAAAAAAACGACACCAACAAGTGTTTGATAGGATGTAGAGAAACTATAACCTTCACATATTGTGCATGGGAATAGAAAATGTTATAGTCACTTTGGAAAAGAGTTTTACAATTTCTTAAAAATGTTAAAAACAGACTTACTATATGGTGGCTCAGCAATTCTACTCCTAAGTATGTACTCAAGAGAAATCAAAACATATTTCCCCAAGAAGACCTGTACATGAATGATCATAGCAGTATTATTATTGTTGCTGTTATTATTACTATTATTGTTATTTTGTCCATTGAGTCATTTTATTTGCATGTATGCATTACATCCCTAGAAAAAGAATCCCAGGATTGTCCCTCCTGTGTGTTTTCATCTTTCTTCTTCCTGGCCCCTGACACCCACTGCGGTTGTCAGTACAATGGAATCAAACTGGCGGGATGGGAGCAGGTTGTTCTGCCATGTTTCAGGGTCTCTGAGTTGCACATTAAACCTGTGGCCAATCACTCCGCACTTGTGTAACCTGCCCGTGAGACTCACAGCAATTTCCCAGCTCTGTGATCATCAACGATTTCAAATTCGCCAATGTAACCACGCTGCTTCATCACAGGGAGAAACTGAATGGCGACTTTGGAGCACAGCCTAATAAGAATCTAACGGAACTTTGGCTCTCTTTTAGGCGTTGTTGATGCTCTTGAGAGCATCAGCTAGGACATTCATGTGCACCATTATGGTGGCACAGAAAGATGGTGGACAGACAGCAGTATTATTTATAATAGCCAAAAAGTGGAAAGAACCCAGATGTCCACCAACTTGAAAAGGGATGAATAAAATGTGGCCTATTCATTGGATTCCATTTAGCAATTAAAAGACACAAAGTACTAATACATGTACAACATAAATGAACTTTGAAACATCATGCTAAGCTAAAGAAGCCAGAGACAAGAGACTGCATGTTGTGTGATGCTATTTAAAAGAAATGTCCAGAATAGGCAAATATGTAAAGACAGGAAGATTAGTGTTTACCTGGAAAAGAAGGTGGGGATAGGAGTGACTGTAAATGAGTGCCAGGTTTTTTGGGGGGAATGATGAAAATGTTCTAAAATTAGTTTGTGGTTATAGTTGCACAACTCTGTACACATAAAATCATTACCTTGGGCCGGCCAAGTGGCATGCTGGTTAACAGTTGACTTGGGACGCCAGCTCTGAGCAGCAGGGCCCCGGTTCGGATCCCACATGAGGGCCAGTGATGCTCCGCCCTCTACAGCTAAGATGGTGAACAACAGCTCCACCTGGAGCTGGGCTGTCATGAGTCGCTGGTGACAGTGTAGGCTGCAACCCCTGCTGCAGTGGGCTGCCATGGGCTACTGTGAGCAGCTGGCAGCCAGCGTGAGTGGCCAGAAGCCAGCGAGAACTGCCGTGAGCCACCGTGAGTGGCCATCCAATGGCTGGTGACTGATCTGCCTCAGCTGGGAAGAGTGCAGTAATCACATTACCAACATGGGCCAGTGAAGCAACATCCTCCACAACTAGACAAAAGAACAAAAGGACAGCAACTTGTCTGTTCCCCCTCCCCGATTCCCCAACACTGTTCCCCTCCCCCAGTTCCCCAATAAAATTTTTTTAAAAATAATAATAAACTAAAATCATTACCTTGTATAGGTAAAATGTATTTAAACTGCACCCCAATAAAGCTATTTGGAAAATAACTAAATGTAAATTCTATAACTGAAAATAAAATATAAAATTGAGGAATTAATAATGGCCAAAGGATCAGTGAGCTTGGAGATTGATCAATAGCAATTATCTGATTGAAAAATAAAAAAAGGAAAAAGTTAAAAAAAATGAACAGGGCCTCAGTAACAAAGGATATACTTGGAGTCCCAGAAATACAGAAGAAAAAAGTGAGAGAAAATATTTGAAAAAACTACCCATAATTTTATAAATATGATGAAACACATAAATATACAGATTCAAGAACCTGAGTGAATCCCAAGCGGACTGATGCATACATGCAAAGAAAGCCATGGCACATGATAGTCAAACTGGTGGAAACCAAAGATAAAGAGAAAAACTTGAAAAAGGCCAGGGATCAAGGACATAAGGACAGCAATAGGGATGACCACAGTCTTCTCATTAGAATAAATAAAGAAGGCCAGAACAGTGGCATGGTCTCTTTATGGTGTTGGGGGAGTAGAGGAGGAAGCATCAACCCAAAATTTTATGGCCAGCAAATACATCCTTCATAAATGAAGGAAAAAACTGAAGAAATTTTTAGGTAAACTAGGGCTAGGAAAGTTCATCAGCAGCAGACCTGTGCTACAAATACTTGTAAAGGAAGTTTTTCAGGCTGAAGTGAAATGAAGGAAAGTTGTGTCTAAGTGTCAGCTACCCACACTAATTTCAGCTTTTAAAGAATTAATTAAGACATATAATGAGAACTTATTCCTCCAAATCTTAATAGAGCTTCTCGGAAAAAGGAAAACATGCATTCTATCAAGAGTATATGGAACCCAGAGAGTTCTAGAACAAAGTAATATATTTGTGAACCGATTTCATTCTAAATATCTTCTTATTGATTAAATGCCAAGAGGCATTGGTTTTGCTGATACTTTTCTCCCTACAAAGTCTGCATCCTTGTGAGTCATTTCCCCATTAATAGCTCTCTGATTTTTAAAGGCGAGTATCTGTATGAAATTGTTTCTACAGTTATTTGAAAGCAAGTTATGGGACTGTTCTAGGAGGTATACTTAAATTTCTAATCAAGATGACAGTGTTGCTGGTTATTTAATAATTACTTTTATTCACTTCCTCTTTGAGAAGTTTCTCTGAACCTAGACCCTGACTGAGGAAGTGGTAAGAGGGAACATAGAGGCACGTAAACATAATGACACCATGATGTGTGAATGTTAACAGTAGCTAAGAGAAGTTTCTAAGAAAAGGGCATTTAAACTATAACCTCTATTGTAACAAAAATGATTCAGCCAACAGCAGTAGTTCTCTTATAAATGAGGTGACTATTTCACAAATTCTCTTTTATCAAACCTCCAACTTGCCCCGAATCACTCACTTTTGACTGATGGCTATATTTCACACTCTCAGAGAAAATAGAAATGAATAATTACTTCATCCCTAGTTCCACCAACCAACCTGGATTCAGGAGCCACATAGCCTATCCTAAGCATATGCTCTGGAAGCTGTCCCCTCACACCTTCTCAGGGAACTTACTCCCTTCCTCTCTTGTACATCAATCTAATCATCTTTACCAGACTCTTCCCCAGGATTGTCAATCATGTCTTAATAAAAACCATCTTTTAAAATAAGATCTACCTTGTTCTAGGCCTCTTGCTAGATATTGAGATATCATCTCTTTTTTTACTTTCCTAGCAAAATTCTTTAAAAAGGTTAACTGACAACTTTCTCTTTCTTACCTCCCATTCTCTCCTCTATCCATTTTTTTTTTTTTAGCTGAGCCATCCTGCCACCTGTTGGCAACTCATCAGCAGCTTAGCTCAGGCTGTGAATCAAACCGGTGACCCTGTTGCTCAGAGCTCACACTCTTGAGTGAGCTCTTAACCAACTGAGCCATTCATCCACCCTTCCTCTATCCATTTTAATTGCCTTTTGTTTCGACCAAGAAACAGAAACAGCTTTTATCAAGGTCAGGATAAATAACCTGCTTCTCACTAGAGTCCCAGCCTGCTGAACTTCTCAGCATCAGGTGACCTGGTCCCCCTTTTCTTCCTCTTCACCAGACATTCCATTTTATTACTCTCCTTGTTGGCTTCTTCCTCTGTACGATCTCCCTAAATGTAGGAGTATCTAAGATTTGGCTTTAGCCTCTCCTATCTATCTACACCCTAAGTGATCTATTAAGTGTTGTGGCTTTAAATGCCATCTATGTATTGATGACTCTCTATATTATACCCAGACACTTCTCTGGTATGCCAGACACTTGTATCCAATCTTCTGCTTAATGTATCCACTTGCGTAGTCATTCACCCCTGCAATGGATAAGCAGATTATCTCCAGTCCTATTACTGTTACACTCACACTGGGATGAACATCATCGTATGTGTGGTTTCTGAGCCATTGTGAGACCTTCTCTGGGATGTCCATTCAAGAGCAGGATAGCTGGATCATGGAGTTTGTGTAAACATAATTTAAGTAGTGCATACTTGGCAGATACCCTTGCAGTTCATTCTGGTTGATGTTCATTTCACTCAGGTAACAATAAACACGTAGTCTTAAATTTTTTACAATAGAATAACAACAGTGAAACTAGCATGTCTCTGATCTATAAACATAAGTTACTTTTGAAAAACAAGAGTGTGAATGCTTGGAGCTCATTAGAGAATTTCCCACTGTATGAAGGTGCTCCACGAATAGGACGAGTTGACTGGAGAGTATGATGGGCGACTGTCTGAGGCACTGGTTTTCCAACTTTAGAAAACCACATGCAGTCAATGGCTGTGTGGTCCAGATTTTCAAAGAAGTCAGAAATCCAACTTTTAAATAATTTTTAAATGTTTCAATGGACCAAAAAATGCTAAATCATTGTGTGAGCAAAGCAAAACACATTCACTAGTCAGATTAGGGCCTTTGGCCATTAACTTTTAACCTCTGCTTTGTTCTCTCAATCTACTCTAGTACTGCCAGCTTACCAGGGAGAATTGCAACTGCACTGTGTAGTTTTAGCTCCCATAGAATCTTATCTTAAATCACATCCTAATGTGATGTCCTGGCCGAGGTTCCATGTTTCTCAGGAGTCTATCCATTTATTATTATTATTATTGTACCTATTACATTCTATTATATCTGTCTTATGAGTTATCTTCCCACTACTCAGAATTCTTTAAGGAGAAAGGGACTGCAGATAGGCCTCAGGACCTTACACACAGTCTCACACATTTGAGGTACTTAAAAATTCTGTGGGATGAATCCATGACAAAATCCATGATATCCTTGATGTCCTTTCAGGAGATATTTGGGAAGTGCCCATTTGCAAAATAAGTCAACGTCTATTGCAAAATAGTTATTAAAGAAAACTAACAATTTAGTTTCTTGAATATACATTAAGTTCACATAAAAGGTCACATTAAGTTTTCGCATAAAAATGTTTATAGGTTTTCTTTTAAGAGGAAATTTTACTCTTCAGGTGAAATTAAATGTTTCCCTTTTCTCCAACACCCACCTAAAACTTTTGTCCCCTTGGCTGCCAGTAAGCTCAGAAGTGTAATTAGCCCTCAGTTGTAATAATTCACTCATGGCTGAAAGCAGAGCTTTCCTTATCCCTCCTTTTTCCTCCAACACTTTCCATGTAGTAGTAATTGTCCTGTTTCATGCTTGTTAGTTGTGTTATTCAAGTACAATATTTTATGGAAGCAAGCAACATAGAAATCATTAGAAAACAATTATGAAGTAAAATATACAGCCATTTGCCTCAGGACAAATACACTCCAGAGGTTTCATCCATTTGGCAATTAGCATCCAGCAGGTTTTAGCACCCATTTGCCACCTGTTCAGTAGTCTTAACTTTGTACTCTGGAAGGCTGCATGGCATTAGTCAGTGGTTACAATGAAGGGCTCGGGTTCTATTGGGACAGTGAGCTAGATGCTTGGGGTTGAGGGACAGATAAGAATAGTATGTGGACCCTGCCTTCATGGAGGTTACCATCATATTGAGAAAAACAGGACATTTACACAAAACAATAACGAGTTATGGTTCGTATATTAGTTTCCTAGGACTGCTATAACAAAGAGCCACCAACTGGGTTGCTTAAAACAATAGAAATGTATTTCTCACAGTCCTGGAGGCCAGAAGTCCAAACACAAGGTGTCTGTAAGGCCGTGTTCTCTCTATAGGTTCCAGGGAAGAATCTGTTCCATGCCTTTCTCTTAGCTTCTGGAGTTTCCAGCAATCCTTGGCATTTATGGTTTATTGGATTCATCACTACAACCTCTGCCTTCATCGTCACATGGAGTTCTCTCCCTGAGTCTCTCTGTGTCTCTCCTCCTCTTATAAGGATACGAGTTGCATTGGATTTAAGGGTCCTCCCTATTCCAGTATGACCTCATCTTTACTTATATATTAATTACATCTGCAAAGACTCTATTTCCAAATAAGGCCACATCCATAGGTACCAGGGTTTAGAATTTCAACATATCTTTTCGGGGGGACACAATTCCACGCACACAGTTGGCATGTAAATATGTAGCAAGACATGTAGAACAGACCATTGGAAAGGCTCTGAAAGAGAAAAGCTGGGCCTTACCAAGGAGCCCTTCTAACTGGTTTGTATCTTAGTATTGTTTCAAAAGCAGCCCCATTGCCGGAAGCGCTGAGATGTTTGCCTGCGTCCTTTTTCCCCTAAGGACACTTTTCCTGTCATCCCGCTCTCTCACCACACCTCATCCTTTTGTTACAAACTGATTCTCCCGGATATCACTGTGTTTGGGGAGTAATCTCATTTCAGCCCTCAGCATTTTTGGTGTGCTCCGCATGTAGAGCTTTTATCAGTTTGTGTGAGGAGAAATTTCGAAGGTATTTTTACAGGAGGGACTTCCTTTACTCATGTTCTTATCTCTTCCTGCTATCACAGGCTTGTGTGATAGATTGGCAGCCGAAAATTCATAGGGTTCTCTGAAGTAAAGAGAGAATACACACCTGAATTCTTTTGTTATTGTTTTATTTTGTTTTGTTTTGTTTTATTTTGTTTTGTTTTGTTTTGTTTTGTTTTGTTTGGCTGCCAACTGGATGTGTGCAAATACATATACAGAGACCATCAAATTCGACTCTCAACTCTGAGCCTCACTGCAGTTTATATGGATGTGAAACAAGACTTTGTGTGTCTCCCTTTCCTAATGGAATTTTTTTAAAGTAGTGTTTTGCTGGTTTTCTTTTAGGGATAGAATGTTCACTTTCTTTTTCTAAGGTCTTATCATAATCATCTCCATTCTCTTAGCTGGTCAGGTAGAGGAACCCGAAAAAGTGCTTCATCTCTTCCCATGCCATGTCTGATGAGCAACCTAGATTTGGAAATTCTCCCACTTTCCTACTTCACATGGAAATAAAGAAACTAAAGCATCATTAGCATCCCTACTTGGTGGGCATTTTAGCTCATTTTAATTGTCAGGACCTTATTAGAATAAGTATTTTTGTTAGGCATAATCACAGCGGTCATCAATTAACATTTTACTGAGTATTAGTTGTGTGGTGTTTGGTTAGGCAACGGTTGAACAAATTATGACAAATGGTATTTTTGTATAAAATACTAGCTAATGCAGAGTCACAAGTTTATGCCCCAAAGTATATTTTGAGACTAATCAACTAGAAGAAAGAGATATTTGCCTCATTAGATGAAAGCCAGAAGTTAGAATAGAGCAAGATTCAATAATTCCAGTTCCTATATTGTAAGTCCTCCGTTCCACCTCAAGTCAGTAATAAACGGAGCCCAGGTCCTTGTCCCCTCACACATGAATGCTCTTTAGGGTTTCCTCTCAGCCCTCTTTATCCCCATCAACCTACTCCTAGAATAACATTAAGACACCACTACCTTGTGTATTTGTGATAATTTACAGTACAAGCTATGTTCTTGTAATGATGCTAAATTGACATTAACACTCTGCTCTCCAAAATTCTGACTGAGGTAACCCCATGAAAAGACTAATCTTAGTGTGTGTTTTGACCCTGTATTTTAAATAGCACCTACGAAAGAAAATTGTAGATACGTGCACCATCCAGGATTTTTTTACACGATTTTATGTAGGAGAGAATTGTTGTCCTTGCCCTTCCTGCTTTCTCTGACTGAACATTTTCTATAATCATTAATCTTTACGAGACTGACCTTACAGTTGGTCCAGGAAAGTCTAGGTTCTGCATATTTCCTGTGTTCTTCATGCATTGTTTATCAGGCTCGCTCATTTGGGATTGCACCATTCTATTGAGGCAAGAAATTGGGACCTCTGTTTTGTGGATGCGTTCAAGGGGTAGTGAGGAAAACACTTTTAAGTGGAGTGACCTTAACGAGATAGAAGTTCTTTGGGCACGAAAGGGAGGGGGAAAAAAAAAAGTTAATTCCTACCCAAAGCTTCATTAAACGGGCACTTTGTAAGAAAGGCTAATAAAAGTATGGTGATCCCATTAGTTTTAGGGGAACTCTATGCTGCGATGCCTCAGACAGAGCTGTTGGTCCTGCTTTATCAGTAAAGCATCTTAGATGCCCAGTTAAATGGGGCTTCTTTCTCTGGCTCTAACTGATGCTGTCGGGATTCTAGACCATTAGCCAATGGCTGACTAGCTTTATGGGATTTACGCACCACTGCAGCCACAAAATCAAGTTTCATCCTCTAAATGTGTGGAAGGCCCCTAATAAATTAAAGTCTCCTCCTGCCCGTGCTCCTATCTTGAGGATTTCAGCCTTTAGGTAGTAACATTTGGAATACCACTTCGTGATGATTCGCTTGCGAAGAAACAAAGCCATATCTGGATATTGTAATGTGGTTTCGGATGGTTTCCTTTAAAAGTCATCTGATTTTTTTTTCTTTATTTTCCAGCTGAAGTCTGGTTTACATATAGCGAAATGCATTGATCCGTTAGTTTGATGAATGCCTACCCACCTATCACAATCTAGAAATTAGGAAGTTTCCTGTTGCCGTTTCCCCATTCATACCACCCTGGGTCGTAGTCCCCCACTCTCATGTCTCTTAGGTCCATAGCATGAAGGGGTGTCAGGTTTCAGAAGCATATTTGCTGGCTCTGTTAATTCAGATACCCACCCGCAACAACACGTTGCTGTCAGAATGCCTCAGCCAATACATTTACCAAGAAAACTCCCCAACCATGCATTGGAAGTTTATTTGAATTTTTGAGAATGACATACTACAGGTCTGACACCCACAACATGCGTATCTACCCCACTTCCTTATACTAACAGCTAGATAAATGAGTATGCAGATAAGTACTGCTTCTTATCTACCATATTACTTTGAAGTAGTTGAACACGTGACGGCTCAGCTTCAGAGTTATGTTTCCAAAATCCATTTGCCACAAGAAACAATTCTTAGTGTCAACAAGCTATGGCATATACGATTCTAGTTTTTAACTACACTGTAGGTGTGCTGATTTCATACATGTCATCATCAAGATGGTCTTTCTCTAAAACGCCCAAGTGCATATGTGCCTCATGATTACAAATTTTAAACATTAAAGTGCACATATACTTAGATACCAAATATCATATATATTGAAGAGCTAACATGAGCATGATAATTTAGTAAAGCGTTTATACAAAAGCAATGGAAGAGTAGCCTTTTTAAAGGACACCTTTATGAGAGTTAAGAAAGAAAAAGGAGGAGGTGCTAACCCCATTCCTGGCCCCCTGCAATGTGAGGAAATCAAAAGAAATACAATGAACACTGTTGAACCACAACAGCACAAACCTTGGTCGTGGTAGGTATCTTCAAATATTTGAAAGACTGTCATGTGAAACAGGAGTCAATTAGGTTTACTCTGTTTCCTCCACAGGACAAAGAACAACAAAAAGAAGTTCTAGAGGAGGCTCATGTTTTGCCTCAATACAGAACATTTAGAAACCTGGTGGGGCTGCAGTGTTTTGCTCAGTAGGAGGCTCCCAGTTTCTAGAAGTCTTTAAACAGAGTCGAGGTGACCTCTGTCAAGAATAATATAAATAAAATTGCTGTTCTAGTGCAGAGATTTGCTTACGTGACCTCATAAATTCATTCCAATTCCAAGATTAAGTGTCTCCCTGTACTTGGTTGATGAGAAGTTATAAGCTCTTCTAAATCAGCTTGTGTATTTTTCAAATTCTCTGATGATTAAGAAAGAATTTTACTCTTATTTCCAGCTATCCTCTCTATTCCCTCGAATAGAAAAAAAAAATGAATTTCAGAAGAGCTCTTCAGTATTTTCTGTGATATGATTACCTCTGGCAGTGTTATAAGTGTAATTAAAATTCTGTGTGCATTCCTTGGAATACAGATAAGCATCACAAAGTGTGATAATTCGGAAACATCAGATTCGGGTAGTTATCCACTGCAGGTGGGTGATAGTCTCAGTTATTCTGGATCCCTGATTTTGAAAGTACGACTAATTTTCTGTGATCATTGTTAAACTTTAGGTTATAAAGTCACACAGGTTATAGAACAAGTTGGTGGTCTCCCAGAAAAAAAATAAAGTTGAGGACATTGTGGCAAGGAGTTAGCTGTGTATTATGTGTAGATGCTTGTGCTAACAAAGCAATCTGGATTTTATTTTAAAATAAACATTACAAATATGTGTCCCAAAGCCAGGCAGAGACCCACTTCCATATCAATTGAGTAAAACAGAGCTTACAGGGGTAAGAAAAAAAAAAAGAAGCCTAATGCTGCCTTCTAAGGGTCAGTAAGAATAATAACTCACATTATCAGAAAAGGCAGAACAAAATTACTCGTGCAAAGAACAAGTAAAGACTTCTTGCTTTTCCTCTTCGGCTTTCTTGCTACCAATTTAAGATCAACATCTTAGAAGGAATTACATTCTATCTTAGGTAGAGCTGACAGAAACACATTTTCAATTACCAGCAGGTGACAATAGAACAACAATGTCAGTGGTTTTTTAAACAAGGTTATTTCTTGCTTTACAGAGGTGACTATTTATAAATGACTGAACGAGATCTCTAACAAATAATGTTATTCTTTTCAAAAAATATAAATGCTATCTCTTTGGATACTGGTACATTTAATTTATACTTTTCTGGTTTCTTAGGGTTCCAAAGTGAGAACAAGTCACTCTAACAGAATTAAGTGATTTAAAAAAACATTAAGTACTAAGTACAACCCAAGGTTACCTATTATAATAAACATGGTTATCATTCATTTCTATTTAAAGAAAACAAAATTCATGATTCAGTTTGGTTATTGTTGTTGTAATAGTCATACTTCTTAAGACACATTTAAACATTTGAATATGAATGAATGTAATATAAATAAAATGATGAATAAATTTATAAGTAAATGATGCAGGTTCTATGCAACAACCTTATAGCCTAACCCTGTAGTTTCAGTTCTTAAGAATTTTCATCTGTCACTCCAAAAGCTCCAACCAATATCCAGACATATATTTCAATGACTCAAAAAAATTTTGTACTCATGTCAGTATTAACTCATTTTCTGTTTTAGACTTGGTTTTTTTCAGTCAAGTTATTTGTAAGTTAAAAGCAGATTCACCAGAAAAGGATTTCAATGGGCTTCTCAATTATCCTTCTAAAAGACAGATGCAAAAATCACTCTGTGCTCTTCGTTTTCTTGGAGTACTTTTTCTAGCAACTCCCAATTGTTTGGAGCATTTTCAGACATGAGTTAATGTTCACACAGTTAACCTAGATTATCTCCCATCGAAGATGAGGGTTTTAAAGATGCCAAATTATCTCACCACCTTTTCCATTAGCTTTAGGATTGCAAAGCAATCTAATTTTGGATGAATTGCTTTCCTGTGTTTTGGCTGCTAGCTTTTGACAAACGTGTTTTAAGTTTCACTCAAAGGCTAATTTTTTTTTTAATTTTAAGCACTGAATGCTTTACAAATTATGCTAGCAAGATGTCTTCTTATTTCTCAAGTTTTAGTTACTCAGAAATTATAATTTTCCAAAGCTAAAAAAAGCTTGAAAGCTTGATACTGAGCTACATAACATTGACTAGATTAAATTGTTAAGAATTTATTACTAGGAAAACTTGTTTTGAGTTATTATCTAACTGATAATGCTCTAAAACACTGGCACATTTAATTATATTTTGTTTATTGGTGAGAATGACAAATCTTTAGAAATATTCATATTTTTGCTATGGGGCTACAGCATTAGCTAACCCTCCTTTCCAAAAGTTACCACACACACACACACACACACACACACACACACACACACACACACACTTGGGTGAGAAAGGAGAATGGTTGGATTTATTTTTCTTTTCTTTCTCCTTTTTTTTAAAATAAAAAAATAGCCTTTTAAGGTACTCACAAAATGAAATGTCAATTAAGAAATATTTATTAAGTACTGTAACATTGTATTATACATTGCGATGGATAAAAACAAAGAAACATAAGACATTTGCTTACCATAACCATCTAGTTAGGAAAATAGACTTGTCCCCTCCCAATTAAAACAATTTGTCACGGATGAAATGTGAAGAGTAGTAATAATAGAATAACAGCTGTTAATCTTGAGCCATTTCTACTGGACTGACACTGGACCAAGAACTTTACGTAAGTTATCTTATCTAATGCTCACTGCAGAAATAGAGGCACTGTCATGCTATTCAAACAGATGAAAAAACAGAGAGAATGAGAGGTCAGGTAGTTTGTCCAAGATATACAGCCAATGCTCAGCTATGATTTAAATCGAGGTCTGACTTCCAAGTTCATGTTTTTATACTTTTCGTTAATGCTGCATTTCAGAATATTCTAAATGTGATGTTTCACAGATGAGAGACATTACTTCCAGGGACAACTTCACAGAGAAGCTGGTATTGGTGTTGAGATATGAAAGACGGGGATAGAATGAATGAAGGCGGGCATAGATCCTGGGGAAACTATTTTAGGCAGCTGGAAATACACAAACCAAAGCATGAGGTTAGAAGTGCAGGAATGTTTGGGGACCAACAGCTAGCCCAGTTTAGATAGAGTAGTGAACTGGAAAAGCTGGATGGGACAAAAGGAAACACAATGGGTAGTTTTTAATACATGGTGTGTGTTCATTTATTAGGAATTTGAGAAATTAGAGGGAAGACATGATAAATAATTAATCAAATGTAGCCCTACATAACTGGAGTTTCAAGAAATCTAAAATTATCATGTGAGGCCAATTATGTTTTTAATGTTCTTTGTTTTTCTTCTCAAGTGAACAGTTATTACTGTAAGGAGAGATCTCCAAAGTAATTTGTATTCTTTGGTAAGAGAATATGAAATTTTAAAATGCTTTAGTAAATCAATTAATTCTTAATTGTGTGCTATTTTAGAATATTAAAAGTATACTTAACATACCTAGAAAAATTGTACCAAAATGAAAGATAGATTGTTTTTTCACATAATCTCATTATTTATAATTCTCCAGAAAGAATTTGTTCATTTTCACTTAATACCATGCTTTGTTATTTTCTTTAAAAGGGCTACATAAATACTAGGGAACAGTATTTTATTCCTGGCAAGACTGATGTCAATTCTAATTGATTTCTTGGAATTCTTAATATTCAAATCCATTTGCAACTATTTGATTGTTTTGTTTTGCTCTTACAAATTGTTTTTTTTAAGTGTCAACACTGTTATCCTCAGTACAAGAATTGCAAAATACAACTGGTTTTATAAATGTTATTTTCTCACTGGGTTATTGGTGATTATTTCAAAATGCTTAATTAAACCTTTATCAATTCTAGGAATTCATTTGTTCCAAAAATGGGAAAAAAAGCCTGTATATTTAGAGCACCCGTTTTTCTCCTCTTTTCCCATTTAGAATCAGTTAGAAATTACTTTGTGAAGATAAAACTTGTTTGCCATACCACTGAGTCAGGGACAGGTTTTAGATCTAAGTTGTTCGATCAGAAAAGAGGAACATAAACAAGCTCAATCAGGCATGAAAGCTTCTAATAGGATTCAAATATAAATGTGATTTACTAGTGCTAGAAGTGCAAAATTTGTATAATTTGCATGGCAAATGCAGGGTTAATAAACAAAGTAAAAAGCAGAGAAGCAGCTTTCAGAGATGCAAGCATGAAGCATTGCACTGAGCCACTCAGAAATGGGAGTTGATCAAGCAATTAATATAGTTAAAAACACAAAAGCACACTTGGATCTTCATCTACCTAAGGAAAGTGATCCAAACCAAATACGTAAAATTGATTGAGTAAGATGACTTTCCAGTGAGGTGGAAAGTCTCATAAAAATCCAGAAATGGAATCCAAGGAACAAGGTCATTTGGCTCATCCTGTCTGTCAGCACTGAATTATTTCATAGCGATTAAATTCAGTTCAGTTGACCAGAGAGGGTCTTTATTTGTACTAATGAATCCACATTGAAAACTTTGGCTACAGCAATAAACTTTCTTTTCTTTTCTTTCTTTTCTTTTTTCTTTTCTTTTCTTTTTTTCCCCAATTCCTTCAATCTCATTTCCTACCCATCCCAGCCAACCCATGTGAACATTTTTTTTTGTAAGAGTGACAGCATTAAGGATTAGAAGGACCACTGAATTGAACAAGTGATTTCAGAAGACTAGAGTTCTTGCCCTTTATGAGTGTCAGTGACTGAAAATATAAAATGGCATTGTATTTTGTGAATCCAATGAAATAACACTAATTATACCTCAATCCCTCATCCTGGGTGCTGCTAGATGGTATATAAGTTTTGGGAGTCTGGGAACATGGCCTGTATTTGCTTATCCCAGTGCTCAGAGTGTTGCTTCTAAGTAGTCAGTGCTCAATTAATGTTTGTTGGAAAAAATTAAAAATGGAATGCATAAGATGCATTCATACATCACAAATTGGGTGGGAGTGTTATGTAAAACCACAAGATAAATATCTTTCTTGAGGACCAACTTTCCTGGAAAGCCTGAGAGGAAAGTTAAGTAATATAACGGGGTGGATCTATATTAAAACTCACTTGGATTATTTATGGATAGAATGCAAAATTTGCATGAATTTGTAAGATTAAAACTTGAGACTTCACCCGGCAGCTGCTTTCAGCACCGTCCTCAGATCTCACACAATGAGAAGACCTTCAGTGGGAAAATACATGGATCACAGGGCAGACGGATATTGTATAAGATCTATAGTAGGAGACGCAAAGAAGATGGACTTAGGATCATTTGACAGGCATTTGATAATTCATGGAACATTTCAGAATGGAGACCCTGTCTTGCTCATTTTATGCCCTGGCAAAGGCTCACACTTGTGCACTAGGTTAGGTGATTTGGGAGATAGTGTGAGAAAAGCAAAGTATTCTTTGTCCTTCTCCCCACCTAGGCTCTGTAGTTGGAACTCTGTAAAATTAGACTGACAAAAGATAGGTTAGCAAGAGGACACCAGTTCATTAACATGTGTAGTACACATCTCCTGGGAGAAATCTTATGATGACTAACTCAAGAAGGTGGTGAGAACGTGGGTTTAGATAGCATCTCAGAAAAATAAATCTTTAGAAAAGTGACAAGACAAAGAAGGGGGTTTTAGGCTTCTGAGGGTGGCATATTGTAGAATGGTAACTACATGGGGGAAAGAATGGAGCAAGGTTGGTTTGTGCAGGGCCATCTTAATGTCAGCTTTCCTATTAGTTTTCACTCCCCAGGGCTATAAAACTTCTCCAGGAGATGAGTTTTCTGGCAGTCTCCATTTTTAAGAGGTTTCTGCTCTTAGTCAGATAGGGAAATAAGGAAAGCTCTGGGAAGGGGTCTTTGTCCAGCTATTGATTTTCATTTGTCACCAGCTTGAAATAACCCCAAGGCCAAAGGGGCATGTTTGGGATGGCATATTCTGGTCCCCTATAAGAGGGAAGTGAAAATGTGGATAAATCCTAGACACTGAGCGTCCAAGAGGAGTGATGTTCTGAGTTCAGATGGCATTCGAGGCCTGTATCTCATACAAAGTAAACCAAACATGGGTGCTTGTGGGAGACCCAAGGACAAGATCACCCATTCTCATTAGCCCATGTCAGGGTGTCAGGACCATGAGCTACCTTCACAGGCTTTTGTCATCTGAATGCTAGCCATGTGTGAGTTGTCAAAGGTAGCACTACGTCCTGATAGAATGAAGGCCAGCTGCATGGGAGTGACAAAGTGCCAGTGTAGCCCTGCTCTGCTTGGTCTCAGGGGATGTGCCTCTCTTCGGAGGAACCCAGTGCCTAAGAATAGAAAAAGCTTCGTTGAGTCTTGAGATCTGGGTGTTCAGAATGCCCAGCCTTTCCCTCATCAGAGGCACTTGAGCAAGAAACAAATCATATTTGTAAGGTCTGTTAGGTGACTCTGAAAGAGCTACTAGGACTGAGTGGAGAGCCAGCTGTGAGTCTGTGGGAGGCTATATGCTATCGTGGCTGTAGCAGGATGTGGAGTAGATGGAAACTGGGCAAGAGGTTTAGAATTGATCTGAAGTCAATGTATAATCAGCTCCTCGCTGCCACTGGCTGTGCCTACAGATGACAGGACCCTGGCTGGTATAGTAGCAATCTCATTGAAACCCAGAAACACAGCTGGTTTCTTGGGACATGTGACCTGTCTAGTTGCCCAGAGCACCTGCTGAGAAGAGCCCCACATAGCTTAATGCTCTGCTGTTGCTGTTCCAATGCTTAGTAATTTTTTTTTTAAAGATTTTATTGAGGAATCAGAGAAGAGGAACAGACAAGTTGCTGTCCTTTTGTTCTTCAGTCTAGTTGTGGAGGACGTCGCTTCACTGGCCCATGTTGGTATTATCATTGCGCTCTTCCCGGGTGAGGCAGTTGCTCACTGGCTATTCGACGGCCGCTCAAGGAAGCTCACAGCAGCTCACGAAAGCTCACGCCTGCTGCCGGACAGCCCCACTGCAGCCTACGCCATCGCCGGCGACTCACCGCAGCCCAGCTCCAGGTCAAGCTGTTGTTCACCATCTTAGTTGTAGAGGGCACAGCGTCACTGGCCCTAATGTGGGATCTGAACCGGGGCCCCGCTGCTCAGAGCTGGCATCCAGGGCCAACTCTTAACCAACTCGCCAATCAGCCGGCCCCAATGCTTAGTAATTTTGTCTTTGAACTTGTGCTTTGTAAGTGAAGTCCGATGGGATAATGCAGCATGTGCATGAGAAGGCGACACGCAGTGCAATATGCATGTCTGTCTGCCATTGACATAGAGCATTCCCAGTGTCCCACGAGCACAGAATTCCAGTGGCCCCATGATGGGTGGGAGCTGGACGAGACTCAGTGTAAGTCAGCCTGTTATGTCCATGAGTAAGTGGGGATGCTGACAGTCCTGAGATCATGCTTTTCATTTGAACCAGAGCTTGCTTCAGACACAGAAAGAACGTGATGGTAGTCTCTAGGAAACACAAATCACCAAGGAACTCTATCATATTTTTTATTATGCATGTTAATTCCCTATATTAGCCAACCACAGATGATGACATAGAAGGACAAAGAAAGGTAAGGCAACCCATAGTTCCCTTCCCTTTCAGTCCTTCCTTACTCATACGTTGAGCTGAGGGTAGAATGTTGTAGAATATATGCGTATCAAAAAGTGAGATAAAAATGGTTGATTCAGTTTTGCGCAGAATCCCCCCTATTCTGGTGAGAACAAATTACATACGCATGTGTGATTTTTGTAATTTAAGTGACTTCATATACTATTTAAATGTTCTCATATTTACATTTAAAACTGGTAATGCACAATATAAAGACAAACAGTACATGGTAATGATTTAAAATTTTAATTTTTCTTTACTTACAAACACATTCAATAACAAATAAAAAAACCCCACCATGACAAGTTGAGAGACAGGCCCTGCAAGAACAAAAAAGCTGTATAATTTAGTACCTTAAATGACAGTTTCCCCCCTGCCTTTTGAATGAGGGGTCTCACATTTTCATTTTGCACTAAGTCTTAAAAATTTCTGTAGCTAGCCTTGTCAGGAAGAGATAGTAAGAAACCATCTACTTATTCCTCTACGGTGTGATAAAAGATGTGATTATATAAAGGTTCTCAGTAGAGTGAATTCATTGGTATTGTTTCTTTCCAGCCAATACACCCCAGCTTCTAAGAGTAGGTATTTATAGCAGATGTGGGAAAAGAGGGGCTAAAGTTCAAAGCCAGCTAACTGAGTTCCCTTTAATTTTCTTGAGACTTTCCCAGAGAGAGATTATTTTGTTTCTCTTAAATTTACAAATGCTGCTCCAAATACTTTCAGATATTGATATTTTAAATAGGAAATTTTAGATACTTCAGCAGTGATGTGCAAATAGAGTTTCTCCTAGCAGCACCCGCGATCTTCATTGGTACCTAATGGTCAAAATGCATCCCATGGAAGCCCGGGCCTGGGGAAAATGACCGTGAGAGTTTCCTGGAGCATTTAGCTGCTAACCTGGTTCAGGCCTCTGTGCACATAAACCACGTTCAATCTTCTTATCAGTTTCTTGTCTTGTGCTTGGAGAAGCAATCTGTGCCTTTGTGTACTCATGGATTAATTTCACAGCTAGCTTTTTCCAGTTCCTGGATTTCTGTATGTAGACATGGTTTGAATATTCTTAGTCTCTTGTTCTGACATTTCTCTAGATATTCAGTGTTTACTGACACCACCCTCCATGTTTTAGCATTTCTAAGTGTAGTTGCCTAACATTGAATGATGCCCCCAAACCAAAGATTAGATTCTGTTTACTGCTCCTTGTAGTGGGACGTTGATTAGTGAGGATGGCATCCATCTTGATAAAATATCTTGTGTTTTTTTTTCCCCAGTTTTTGTTTCTAGTCTACACTGGGACTGATGAACTTATTATAACTATCAGAGTTGCAAAGATCAACAGAGACAGATGGGATGTGAAAGATCTGTTCACTCTTTCTATAGATGGCATTTAATAAAAATGGTGACTATAGCATGCCTCTGTGGTCTAAAGTAGAAGCCAGCAAGCATTCTGTAGAGGGCTATACATATTTTAGGCTTTGTAGGCCACACAATCTGTATTACAACTACAAAGCTACTCAACTCTGTTATTGTAGCATGAAAGCAGCCATAAGCAGTATGTGAATGAAAAAACGTGGCTGTGTGACATCCCATCTGCTCTGATCTCTCTCACAAGGACCAGCACCATGTATCAAATCTAGAGGTCAGCACATTTACTTCCCAGAGGCATCCCAAACTGTCCATATTCAAAATATAACATGTTGTCTTTTTCCGTATTGAAGAACTTCTCTAGTTGGTGAATTGTATGACCCAGCTTCCCAATCAGGTTCCCCATTCCAATCATTATTAAGCCCGATTGACTGAAATGTTGTCTTCCTCTGTCCTCCTCTCCCTTGCTGGAGTCCTCACCATCTTTTATTTAGTCCTCTCCCTCTTGCATTGCTACCCCATGCTGCCACTCCTCACAATCTGGTCTCATTACAGCTGTCCAAATGATCTTTTAGAAACTCTTGCTTGATCATTTGTCCTAAAACCCTTCAGAGAACTCCTATGTAAGGCCCTCAGGATGACATATAAAGCCCCCTTATGACATTGCCCTTGCTGGGTGCACATGCAAAGAGAGACAGACAAACATTACATGATTAAAACCCTCGTATATGGATGGAACTAGAGAACATTATACTAAGTGAAATAAGTCAGTCGGAGAAAGACAAATACCAGATGATCTCACTTACACGTGGATTCTAAAAACTGAATAAATGAGAAATGTAAACAGAAATAGTCTCAGAGACACAGGGAAAAACTGAGGGTTGCTAGTTGAGAGGGGGTGGGATGAAGGGGAAGGGGAAGGAATGAGACAATACAAATTGGTAACTACAATATGGCCTCAGGGACAGAAAAGACAGTTTGAGGAATATAATCAATAATGTTGTAAATATTTTTTAGGGGGCCAGATGGACTCATGCCTTGTTAGGGAGACCACTTCATAGTCGGTGTAGAGGCCTGACCACCACACTGTATTTCTGAAGCTGATGTTGAATAATAATGTATGTCAACTATAATTATATATACATATAGTCACGGGACATGGAGTAGAGTATGGGAAAGGAGTCAATGGAATTGTAATAGATAAGCATGATATCGGGGGTGGGAGGGCAGTAGATGGGGGAGGGGGGTTGTTTCTGTGCGAAGGGTGAAAAGGATAACTATAGCATTGTTCTGTACACCTGAAAATAACAATAAAAAAGAGGGAAAAAATTAAAAAAACAAAAATAAATAAATAAAATGAACATTGTTTTACAAACTCATCTTGTGAAATAGGAAAAATAAATAAATAAAACCCTCATGAGCATCCAAGTTCTAAATCACAGCAACCACTCTCTGAATGTTTCCCAGGGAGAAATACATGAATAGAGATTAATACAATGCAAAAGCACATTTTACTACTAGCAGGGACTCTGGCCCCACTACCAATGTGTAATCGGTGCCCTGGGCTAGATGTAGAGAGCCAGCAAGGATCCTGTTTGCCCAGGTTAGGTGGGCTGAACTCTTTTCCCAAATCTCTTCTGCCTGCATTTCTGCAAGGATGAAAGGTGTGCTGAGAGAAGAGGGATGAGGTGGTCGAGGGGTATATTTCTTTACAAATGGAATGTGCCCTGTGACCAGCAAGACCTTTGATCTTGTGAGAAGAGCCAGTGAAGACGCAGAGCCAGGCATCCTGTCAAGGATGAGTAGCCCCAAGAAGACCCTATGCACTCCAGCTACCCGTCAAGAAGTCTATGCCATGGGCTGGAAGGGAAGAGAGCAATGGAGGAGCCTAGAGGAAAAAAGACATGAACCTTCTCCCAAGTGAGTGTGGCAATAGCCATTCTTGTTTTACCTGTCTCCTAAGGGCCAGGACAGGAAGAACTCCAGCATCTGGGACTGAGACCGCCCCAAACTTTTCTGCAAACCATTTCAATTCATTTCCTTCTTCGGGATGGTTGAGGAGGAATGAGAGTGAGAGCTGTGAGCATTCCTGAACTAGCCTGTGTCTCTAGCATGACTTCTCAACCCTCTCCTAAAGGCATCTTATGTTCAGGCCATGAGGAGCACTTCATACTTCCTCCCTTCCTCCACACCCTTCTGTCTCCTTGGGACACCCAAATGGAATTGTCTACACCCTCTCTTTTTGCTACATTTAGATCCAATGAAGCCTCTTTAATTATGCTTAGTTTATTCTGATTATAGGTTGTCTATTTCCCCTAGTCAACTCCTGGATGTCAGGTATTTTGTTATGGGACTTCCTACTCCAAGGGTACAACAGAATCCGGTACATTATATATCCTTCACAGAAATTTTTGAATGAATACATGAATGAATAAGTGAAATATTATAATTGGTTAGAAAAACTTGGGTTAAGAATTTTTGTAATTTCAATTTTAGAGTTCAGCTGTGTATTTTTCTTTATAATAGAGTAAACAATTAGTAATTCATATGAGAGGACATACTTATTCTTTCAAATCACTAGCAAAAATACATTTTCACTACATAAATTTTATGAAATACAGAAAAGCAGAAAGAAGAATCTGACCAAGATTTTAATAACCTGACAATTGTCTTAGACACATTATTCATTTTTCTTTCTGTGTAGCATCTTTAGTTTTGTGACTTCTTTAATGTTCTGTATGATGTGAAAAATACTATGCTAATGTGAAAAAGCACTTTGCTTATGGGCTGCTTAAAGATCTCAGTCAGGATGCTGTGACCTTTACTTTTTTGATAATCAGATGGCGGTGTCACTAACCCATTACCATCCATTGGGATTACGTGTCATTATTTATCATGATGCTTTCAATCTTTAATATTTTTCCCATATCTGTATCTCTCTGTCCAGTGTCACCTACCATGATAGGGACCTTAATATTTCTGCAGATTTACTTATGTTCTTTATTTTCTTATCCCCAGTCTACAAATCTCTGTTTATAGACTAATAATAAAAGTAGGACAATGGCTCTTCATTTCCTTTTCATTTCAGTATTCTAAATAATTTTTACAATGTGAAATTGATATGCTTTCTAAATATTTGAATTTATGAAATTGCAGTGACATTGTATTATGCATCATAATTTTATATTTTTGAAAGATTTTTTTTAAAGATTATGTCAGTAGAGGTAACTCTTCTTCAATAGTTATCTGTGGAATTTATTATTTGTTTACATAATTATTGTTTGCATATTATATTTTTACAAATAGAACCTGAAAATATTTATATTATGTAGAACCATACATATTTCTTTAAGATTGTCAATCTTTTACTTTTTTATTAGTTTTCCAATTTATATTTGAAGGGTTATAGATAATCCAATTATCTGAAGACTTTCTGATTTGTATTTCTCTTAGGGGTCCTTTACTTCTTTGAATGTATACATAAATGTAATAAGATAAAGTTTAATAGGAATTATCAACTGTTTGGGGGAACTAAATTTCATGGCCATTTTAAGAGTAGGTTCAGTTTCTTCACTGTCATGTGGCTTTTCATAATCTACATTAAAAAAATCTGTAAATGGGCAGATTAAATTAAGTTATATTATTTATAACTGATGGTATAAGGATAGAACATAGTTTTCTTTTTCTGGGAGATGTTTCTTTGTGTTTAACTATTCTATCAGTCAAAGATGTATTAATACTGAACTATTTTTAAAGTTGTTGAAATTAATTTTATAGGTTGCATTAAATGAGTAAATCTTTCTATGACAATTACAATTTTGTTGCTCTTAAATACTTACAAGTAATGTAATTTTACATGCTTCCCAATAATTAAGTTATTCATTTATTTACATATCCAAAGTCTTATTAAGTACATATTGTATCTAATTCAAATAGACAATAAAATGATCTAGAATCAAGTTTAAATACCCAGTGCTCCACTTCCTAGGTAGGTTGTCTGTAAAATGCGGGTAAATTATTCCAGGAGATAATAGTCATTACTTCAAAGGATTATTGTGAAAGTTGACAGGAAAATACATGTAAAATGTACAGTGCAAATAGAGAGTGAGTGCTCAGAGTATGTTAGCCATTATCGATGTTGCTGAGAGCTGGATGTGTTACACATTAATTTATCTTTCCTCCCCTCTGAGTAATAATTCCAGAAATCAGCATTTTTTTCTCCTTAAGTTCAACAGCAAACCTACTACCTAGAGGCCTTAAAATTGCCACTGTTTGGAAAAAAAATCAATTAAGCAACACGAGTGCATTTCCTATATGACTAGATTATAGCCAGTATTCTGGCTGCATTAAATGGCATTGACATAAAGACCACCTACCCTGTAGCGCCATCCTGGGCTGATGTATTGCTGGCATGTTGTGTGGAGACTGTCCTCAACTGTCTATATCAGCATGCGACTTTTAAGTCTCGGCCTTTGAAAAGCATGCTAGGCACATCTACAAAGCCAAGGTTCTTGGTCTTTCAGGGCAGCCATTTCTGCTGTTCACACCCAAGGGATTCAGACATTCAAGCTAACGGCTTGAGAACACACTGTGCCTCTCCTGAGGGTTCAGCTAAACGTCCCAAGCCTGGGCAGCCATTTCAAGCATGACTGTTTCAGGATGACTTATTCTGTGCTACAAAAACACACTCGTCAAAGGCAGCATAGAGATACTTTACACAATTATTGGTACATAGAGAAGCCTGATTTCTTGTCTAGGCCCTAATTATGCTTTATAGAAATTCTAGAAATAATGTTTAATCCTTTGAAAGAAACAACAAGTCTTTTTGGAACTTAGCCATACAATAGGTATTATAATTAATTTCAGATAGATTAATAAGTTAGATGTTAAAACAGAGAGAAAATGTTTCTTTAAACAATTTCAGGTAATGGGCTAGAAAAAAATTATTTTCAAATAGTTTTTTGACCTTTGAATGGGGAAAGGCTTTCTAAACTCAGAAACAATGAAAGCTATCCCAAAGGAAAATATGGCTATATATGACTAACTATAATATATTCTTTGAAAAGTTTAAAAATTAGAAGAAAAATTAGAAAAGTGCCCCAAAATGACAGAGGTTTACTATCCTGAATTTGTAAAATGTCTTTACAGACCAATAATAAAATTATTCTGAATTATAAATGGATTGTTCTAAACTAAAGCTAAAGAATGTAAATAATATTGATTTTCAAAATCAGCTTGTTAAAACTCCTTAGCGAGCCATCAACCTAAATAAATGTGTACACTTGGGGTTTTTACAAAACAAGATAATGTCATTACCTGCCTCATAGAGCTTGCATGAGGATTGAATTAAAAAATGAATGTAAAGTATAGCACTCTACCAGTAAGAAGAGGATTAAAAGCAAAGTTTTCTGTTTCCAATGATTCCAGAGTACGTATCATTTTAGACTCCTAAACTTTAAGGAGCTTGGGCTAAGCCAACTGTATGTATCCTAAACAGAAGCAGACACAGCACTTGGAAAACACCTCATATAAATAAATGCATGAATACATTCCACCTGAGGATTTCACTCAGATCCTCACTAATTGAAACACAAATGATTCAATGCCCCAAGAAGCAAGCTCCAGTATTTACTCAGCTAATGCACGAAACAAAAAGCAAGGCAAGCCTGCCTCCCGTCTATGTGGCAACGATAGTGGCTTGTGAGTTGTTCCAGGAAGAAGCAGTTTAAAAAGGAATCCTGAGGCTTGATTGAGAGAATCCCAGGCAGCGTATCTCCAATGATCTCAAAGGATGACATCAGATTTCCAGAAAATTCTTTGAAAAAATTTGATTTTAATCCAATGCATTTAAAATTTAAACATATTTTATTTAGTACTGTTAGAAGAGTCTAAGAAGGCAAAAATGGACAAATAAAATACTGGGCCCACTCCTTGAAGAAGAAATGGAATCACCGGCTGGGTCATAGAGTGAACCTCTGTGGTTTTAACCATTTTTCTTTTTTGCCTAATATATTCATTATATTTCTCTACATTTCCATTTTAATTATCATGAAGAAAAGGTAGCAACCCTTTTGCCATGTGCTGTAATTTATACTTGCTCTAGTGAGATAAGTAATACCACTCCGAATTTATTATAAACAAAATATTTATTAGGAAAGCCTCATTAGCATGCATTTCATTCTGATAATAAGGTTTAGGAATTTAAATTAATATCAGTGTTATTTGAGAACATGGCTATTAACATTTAATAATATTTAGCATTTATACAGTCCTTTGTGTTTCCAAAGTACTTTAGCCATTAATTAATTAAACCTCAAATTATCATTGTGAGCAGGTTCAGCTCACGGCTTCTTTAGTTATACAATCGTATTCATCAGTATTTTAACTTTTCCAGGGAGGAGTTCTTGATAACTGTTATTTATTTGAAAGTTCTTTCATGCAGCGTGAGATTGCCAGTGTATCCAAGCAGGAACCTCTCAATTGCAATCTGTCAATGATATGCCACTTTTTAGCTGTGGGGGCCAGAGATGGGCAACTAGCAGGGGAGTAGCATTCTTTTTAACTTTTCTTGAAATGTCTTGATGCCTACTCTGCCTCTGGTGCTGGGGGTCCCCCAGCCCTGCAGATCACACACTGACATGATACAGCCAAGGGCTTAAAATGGACCCCACAGGGGATGACTTTTCAGTTATATAAATTTTAGCCACTGTGCTGTACAACTGAAACTAATGTAGTAGTGAACGTCAACCGTAATTATTTCTAACTTGAAAAATTTTTTTTAATTTTAAAAACAGACTCCATACTCAATATTTACCCAAGACTATGTCACCCAAAAATGTCCTTTGATTCAAAATGAAATAGAACCAGGAAACATCCCCCACAGATGGGGCGGAGGGCGCTCACGCTACAATATCTAATGGTTCCTTATTACCTATATGCAATAAAAATTCCAATTCCTCCAATCTGATACTTCAACCTTCTACAATGTCATATTTGACTCCTCACTCCTTCACAACCCCCAACCGCACATCCCCTCCCAACCACAGAACTCAGGGACATTTCAGTCTGACGTCACAATGAGCATGTGCAGGTCCCTCTGGACAGGAGTGCACAATGCAGATTTGACAGGTGTCCTGGCTGCTCTTGGAGCGATTGCACCCAGGAAGATTCCTGGGTCAACGTGGGTTCCCTGCTGGAAGAAGAAAGACAAAGGGGGCTGCCGCGTGTCTACATCCACATGGGCCATCGGGCTGCTGTGCCATTGGCTTCCTGACGTATCCCCTACCTTCCCAGCAGGAGATGTCACCTGCTTACCCTTCTGGTCCTTGACTGTAGCTTTGGGCCCTTTGCCTTATGTAGGGACTTAGCTTTACAAAAGCGTCTCAAGGCTAGCTCTTCGCTTTGTGTTGTAGGTCAGGCAGAAAACTGTCCCCCAGGACCCACCCTTGAGGGTCCATGGCAGGGACCTCTGTTGCCTTCCTGTGAAAGTAATTTTATCAAAGCTGAACTGAGAAAACTCTGGCAACATTCACACGCTGGTAGGAGAAAGCATAAATTTATTATCAGCAGGGTAAAAGAAAATTATTATCATCCATCAGAGCAGCGAAGAAGACAGAAAAAGAATCTTAAAGCAGTCACCCTGTGGGTCTTAGCTCTGCTTTTCCTTGCTATCTACTGGATTCACAGGTCATTCTTTTTTTAAATACAACCTGATTCATTGGAGTGGTCAGGATAATGGTCTACATCTTCAGCGGTCCAGAGGTCACCAGGTTGGAGTTGCTTTGCATACAAGATTGTCAGGTCTGAGTGTGTCAATCAGGGACCATCTCGGTGGTGAGATGCCCAGCTGGAAGTGGGCACAAGGCAGGCCATGTGCCATAAACGCAGCAACAGCTCTTTATTGATCGGAGGCCGGGGCCAGAGAGAGCGAGATCCAAAATGGAAGCGGGGTTTTATACCCTCATCCAAACAACAGGCGCATGGTGCCAGCACACATGCGCACAGGAAGGATATTTACAAGTAATTAACAGAACAGGATAACAGGAAATGTGCCTAAACAAGTGGTTTTGTCCCCTCTGTCCTACCCAAGGGGGATGGGCAGGCCGGTCTCCAAAGCTTGTCAACATTTCCTAACTGAAAGGTCCTAGCACCTGGGCCCCACAAAGATCAAAACAAATGTAACAAAATCTGTTTAAATAATAAAATGTGCTCAGCATTATATGGCCACATAAATCCCAAACATGCCACAAAACTATTCTTGGGGACTGGATTTTCTGTATAGTAGAGATGGTTCATTTTCCATGGGTCTTCAATGCCCTGTTACTAATTTAAAACTACCCTTGAGATGTTCAATAAATATCTGCGTGCATGTATACGAGAGACAGAGAGAGAGAGAGAGAGAGAGAGAGAGAGAGAGAGAGAGAGAGAGAGAGAGAGAAAGAAAGAGAAACTTAACCTTAAAATGATACCTTGACACAGAACAGATGACCAAATATTCAATTCCAATCTGAACCCTCGATTTACAACATTTAATGGCTCCCTGTTACCTATATGTAATATAAATTCAAACTCCTCAGATCTAATGTTCAACCTTTTACAATGTCATATTTGACTTCCTGAGACAGCTTCACACATTCTCTCCCAGCCCCAGCACACACACTGGGTTTCGGTCAGGAGTAGTATATTTGGCTTCTCTGTGAATACGCTGGCTGATGTCTCCATCGCTGGGCTTTTATTTGAGCTCTTTCCATTACCCAAATTGTTCATATATTTTTTCATTGCTGCCATACATGGTGAGATCCTTGAGAAGAAGAACTAGGTATATTCATTTCTTTGTTTCCATGGTTCTTATAGAGCTTTTTGAACATGGTAGGCAGTCACAACATGCTTTTTTAAAACAAGAATTGGATTGAAAAAAAAAAAAGTCAGGTTTCTGTTTGTTTTTATGCCTGCTACTGAGAAATGGCATTGAACTCCAGCACATTTAATCTAAGGGAACATTTACAGCATGAAGATTTTTTCAATTTATTTTTATTTTTATTTTTTTTATGTTTTCCAATAGAAATATGGCTCTGGTCAGAAATAGAATGGATTCTAGGCAGAGAATCATCAAACTGTAGGAAAACTAGATTTTTTTTTAATGAAAGAATTTGCCTATGTTTACAAAATTTCCTGAATAAGAATCTCCCAATTAGAAAAGTTCTATGTACATACATGCTATGCTTTTTCATGCTCATAGATAAAAGTACTAATCACATATGTGTGAGTAGGAACTCACAGCTTCCAAAATGTGGGGAATTAGATTGTAAAACATCTGACCTACAAGCCAGATGATCTCTCTGTTTCAATAACTCCACATGTGAGGCCCAGTGGTTATTGTATCTAACTCAGTCATCAGGCAGCAAAATATAGCTGAAATATACATATATATGTATATGAAATACATATATATGCATATATGAAATATATAAAAATATATAATCACATATATAATCATATATCTATCATCATATATAATCAAATATATATACTTTTTAATTGGAATTACAGATAAAATGTTTAGTTGTTTTTTTTTATTTGGTGTTAAGTCTATGGGATTTTTCCCTCCTGAATAGAATAAATAAAATAAATGGATTATGTTTTTGAGAATCAATTTAATTTAACATTAAAACATTTTTTGCTGGCCTCTGCTTTAGGTAGGGCACTGGGCTCAATGTTGAGGACAAGTGGACAAAAACATGTTTGTCCTGGATTTGAGGAGCTCACAGTCTCGCAGGAGGGCCAGATGTGCAAACCGCTAAATGTGATGTGCTCCATCACAACGGTGAGGAAAATGCTGCAGGAGAATGGAGCAAGGAGCCACGTAGCCTTCCCAATGAGATCTAAAGTAAGAAGCAGAGCTAAAGGCTAACTGTTGCGCTGGGCAGAGAACAGCAGAGCGCTTTGTAAGGATAAGAGCACAAAAAAGGAAAGTTTATGGTGTCTGGGACGACTGATGGCTGCTTGCGTTGGGATGGAGGGAAAATTGAGTGGCAGGGGTGGTAAAACAAAGGCCAGATAAACAGCATCAATAAGTAAAGCGAGCCTTGTGGGGACCGAGGCAAGCTGGAGAGAATGTCTTGTCTGTTGAGGCTGGCAGCTGCGCGGCTCCAACACACGTGTGGCTGCCAGCGGAAGCGCCGGCCCAGACTTGCCAGAGCTGGGAATAAAAAACAAAAAAAAACAAAAACAGAAATCTGAATTTTTATATAAAATCTACCAATTTGTAATTTTTGAAAATGGATTTAGAGTTTTTAATACTATGTAATTGTCAAACAAAACACATATGTCGGCTAAGTCTGACCTGAAGAAGGCCAGGGTCAGAGTCATCTCACACAGGTGACAAGGCTGAGAAGATGAGGTGGGGAAAGGCTGCAAAAGGGAAAGATAAAGTGACAAATGTATTTTGCTTTTGTAGATTATGGAAATGTGCATTATCTTGTTTGTGGTAATGATTTCACCAGCTATACATATGTCAAAACCTGTGCTGTACACTCTAAATGCATATACTTGATTGTATTGGGTTGTCGGAAAAGTCATGACGTATTTTTTTTCTTGCAAAAATGCGTCATGACTTTTCCAAGAACCTGATATATCAGCTGTACTTGATAAAGCTATTCTTAAAAGTTACAGAAAAAGAAATATGCCTTTCCACGTCAAAAAAAAATTAAATTAACATAAATATGTTTCCTATTTACAAAGGCTTTCCAGCATTATTTGCTGCATGTACCTGATTCAAGATGGTTCAAGGTAAAAGACTACCAGCGATGGACCGAAGCTTTTTGCCAGTAGACACCTGGAACTACTCATTTTGAAAGCAACTTGCGTTGGAAAGAATAAAGGGAGTAAAAGACACAAGGCTTGGCCCTCCATCTCTGGGTTTCTTATAAATTAAGAACTAAGAGACTTATACAAGGCAGGAAAAGAAAGGCAAAGCATAGGTGAGGGAAACATAGAAGGTAGGTATAAGAAGAGGGTACAGTCAGATCTGCTTGGTTCCCTCATCCTGTGCTGCTTCGATGGGACTCGTTTAGCAATAGGGTCTTCCACAGCCCCTAAAGTCTTTACCTTGGACCCACCATAACAAGTGTAAGCCATCCCATGAATAAAGAGCAAGCATTGCTCTAAAGCCGAGAAGATGATTGGTAACCAGCTTATTCTCCTGGTTCTTACAAATTCAGTAGCTGTATGGCTTCCTAAGACAGGAAGAGGATGCAACGCTGATGCGTGCTGGTGAAATTTTCTGATGAGCCCATTTTCATCTGTTTCGTTAGCTAACCTAATTAATTAATCAGCATAGTATTTTTCATTTGATTGTATATAATATGTGTATGCTCTCTCAAGGAATATACGCAAGCAAAAGACTGAGAAAGCTAACTGATCTCTCTTATGCAAGGTTCCTGTAGGGATTTATATCATCTCTTCTTTCAAGTGAAGTTAAATTTCGTAAGAGGAGAAACTATGCATTTTCCTATATACAATAGATTTTTTTTTCTTTCTTTTTTCTTGAGTGAAAAGACAATGATAGAAAAATAAAAAGTAAGGATCAGAATTATATTAAACTCTTGTAATCTGTGAGCTGTTATGTTAGCGATGAAATTGTATCGAGTATAAATTCTCAGCACAGTGAATACAGTTCTGCTCAATGACTCACATTAACATTAGTAAGAACTGTGCTGTTTAATTCCACAAATCACATGACAAATTACCTACACTGGATGTTAAACCATGAGAAAAGATAGCAAATAGGAGGGGGATGGATAGGTCAAAGGACAGGTAATAGAGCATATCAAAGTTAACTTGCTGGAAGGTTACCAGGAAGTGAATAGTGGCCAAGACAATTGCCTTTATATGAGTAGATGTAGAACAGATAGGCTGACAATACAAGCTGTAGGTTTAGGCAGAACTTGACCCTGAATTCCCCATTGACTGTCTTTGTGATCTTGAAAATGGCATTGATTTCTCTAAGTCACATCTTATGACGTAAAGTCAGTACAGTGCTTGGTATTTAATAAGCATATGGTAGAAGGTAGCTAATGTTATTACAGAGTCATACAAAAAGATCCTTAAATATCATTTCAGCCTACCAACCCATTTTACAGAGCAGCATAGTGATACTAGAGATACACTGTTACTTGCCTAAGCTCACACGACTAATTAGAAACAGAGCTAGAAATGGAACAGGAAACCTTGAACCCTTCCCCTTCTGTTTGTATTTTATTTTACAGGTAGTATCTGTCTTTTAAAAATTGTAGCTTTATTGAAGTGTGATTGTCATACAATAACCCATAATTATTTAAAGTGTACAATTTGATAAGCTTTGGCATATATACATGCTCATGATACATCACCACAATCAAGATACTGAACAGAATCTTCACTCCCCCAAATTCCCCCCTCGTCCTGTAATCCATTTCTCATTGCCTATGGGTGATCGATCCACCTTCTGTCATTATAGATTCTTTTTTGTTTTCTATGAATTGAATCACATAGTGCATACCTATTCTTTTTTGTCTGGTGTCTTTTACTCAGAAAGATTATTTGAGATTTATTCATGTTTTTGCATTTATCAATAGTTCACTCACTTTTATTTCTGAGTAGAATCCCTTGCCACAATGTGTTCATCCACTAACCTGTTAATAGGCATTTCAGTTGTTTCCAGATTGAGGCTTTATAAATAAATCTTCTATGAATTTGTGTACAAGCCTTTTTGGCACATATGTTTTTATTTCTCTTGGGTAAGTACTAGGCATAGATTAGTTGTGTCTTACAGTAGGAGGATGTTTAGCTTTTGAAAAAACTGCCAACCTGTTTTCCTAAGTGGTTGTGCTTTCTATATTCTTGCCCCCAGCGCCTGAGAATTTCAGTTTTTCCACATCATGCAGATATGTGTGATAGTCAGTATATTAATTTTCTATTGCAATGTAACAAATTTCTAGAAACCTAATGGCCTAAAATAGCATACATTTATTAGCTCACAGTCCTGTAGGTCAGAACTCCAGGCCCCATGTGGGTGAATTCACTTCTCAGATTCTCACCAGGCTAAAACTAAAATATCATCCAGCCTGATTCCAGTCTGGAGCTCAAATTCCTCTTCTAAGCTCACAGGGTGTGCAGAAATAGTTCCTTGATGTTGTAGACGTGGTAGAAATGTGTCCCTATTTCCTTGCTCGCTGTCAGCCATGGGCTGTTCTTAGCCCCTACAAGCTGCTTGCTTTCCTTGACATGTGGCTACACCCCATCTTCAAAGCTGGTACTGGTGCCTAGACTCCCTCTCTTGCTTCTGATCTCTGATGTCCCCCATGCTGACTCCTAGATCTAAATATAAAGGTCTCATGTGACTAGTTCAGGCCAGTCCAGAAATCTCCCTGTCATGAAGTCAACTGACATGGAAACTTAATTACATCCACAGAAGTCCTTTTGCCAAAAAAATAACATTTCATCATATTTACAGGTTCTGCCCACGCTCAAGGGGAGGAGATTTTATGTGAGTATTATACAAGGTCAAGGGCCATTGGGGGTCATCTTGAAATTCTGCCTACCACAGTATTTTTAGTTTTCAAGCAGTAGTATTTCATGGTGATTTTGATTTGCATTCTCCTAACAAGATTAAGCATCTTTTCATCTTTTCACTTGTAATCTGACTGTCTCTTTTGGTGAAGTGTCTGTTCAAAATTAACCCATTTTTTTTAATTGAGTTGTCTTCTTATTGATTTTTAAAAGCTCTTTATATATTATAAATGCATTTCTTTTGTCATATATATATATATTTTCACACATTTTCTTCCAGTCTTTGGCTTGCTTTTCCATTTCCATAACTGTCTTTGAACAGTAAACCTTTTTTAATTTTGATAAAGCCTTATTCGTTGGTGACTTTTTCTTTTATAGTTTGTGGGGTTTTTTGTATCATGTTTAAGACATCTTTGCCAAAATCAAGGTCATTAATTTTCTTCTACTTTTTCTTGCACAAATGTTATAGTTTTATGTCTAACATTTAGGTCTATGATCCATTTTGAGTTAATTTCTCTGTGTGGTATAAGGAAAGAGTCAAGGTTCATAATTTGCATATAGATACCTAGCTGTTCTAGTAACATTTATTGAAAAGATACTCCTTTCCCAATAGAATTATTTTGACACTGGTTTTTGAAAATCAATTGTCCTTATCTGTGTGGGCTCACATCTGACTGTTTTCTGTTCTTCTGATCTATCTGAATAGCGTTATTAAATACAATACAATATTGTCTTAATGACTGGTTGCTTTATATGTCTTGAGATCAGGTAGTGTTAGTTCTTTTTCAAAACCGTTTTGGCTCTTCTAAATACTTTGCATTTACATGTAAATTTTTGAATCAGTATGTGTATTTCTGTAGAAAGCATGCTTGAGTCATGATTGAAATGTATTAAATCTAGGGATCAATTTGGGTAAAATTGACATCCTAAGACTATTTAGTCTTCTGACCAATGAACATGTTGTATCTTTCTATTTATTTTGGTCTTTTTATTTTTCACCATGACATGTTGTTTTCAGTGTACATGTTTTGCAAATCTCTTGCCATTTGATTTTCTCTTTTTGATAGTATTGTTTCTTTCATTTCAATTTCTCTGTGTTTGTGCATAGCAAATGGAAATTTAATTTATTTTTTACTTTTCATTATGAATACTATTAATTTCTTTATTTATTTTTTGCCTATTGCACTGGCTAGGACCAGCACTATACTATAGAGTAGAAATGGTCAGAATACACATTATTAATTAAACCCCAGTCTTATGGGGAAAAGATCCAGACTTTCATCACTGAATGTAACATAGTTTTAGATTTTCCCTAGATGACCTTTATCAGATCAATAAAATTCCCCTCTTTCTTCCTTGCTGAGTTTTTTGTTTTGTTTTGTTTTGTTGTTTTTAGTCATAAGCTTGTGTTGGATTGTTAAATTTTTTTCTACATCTATTGTAATCATATGATTTTTCTCCCTTCAATTCTTGATATGGTGAATTATATTGTGTTAGCCTGTTAATGTGATGAATTGCATGTTAAAACAGCCTTGAATTTCTGAGATAACCTGTTTTTGTTTATGATATGATATTCTTTTATATATTATTACTATTTAATCATTAAAATCTTGTTAAAAATATACGTCTATGTTCATAGGGGATATAAAGGTCACTGATTTAAACTTTTTCTTCGTTTCTAATATAAGCATTTAATGTTATAAAATTCCTTTAAGCATTGAGTAGCTACATCTCCCATAAGTTTTAATGTAATTTTTCAGCTTTCACTCAATTCAAAATACTCTCTAATGCCCTTTGACTCATGAGTTATTTAGGAGCATGCTACTTATTTTCCAAATATTTGAGACATTTCCAGCTATCTTCTGTTACTGTTTCTAATTTAATTCTATTTTGGTCAGAAAAGACACTTTGTATAATTTTAATACTTCACAATTTGGGAGGAGTTTTTTAAGGGCTCATTTATGGCCTAGCTTGGTAAACGTTCCGTGTGCTCTTAAAATTATAACGTGTATTCTACTGTTGGTGGTTATAGGGATCTGCAAATATCAATTAGGTAAAACTGCTAATATCATGAAAGACTTCTCTATTCTTGGCCTTTCTGTCCACTTGGCCAATCAGTTGAGAAAAAAAGCGCTGAAATCTTTGGCTATAATTGCTGATTCATCTACTTCTCCTTCCCGTCCTATCTGTTTTGCTCTAGGTGTTTGGAAGCTATGTTACTAGGTGCATAATAAACATGTACTTCTTAATGAATTAACCCATTTATCACCATAAAATGATCTTTTTTATCTTTGGTAGTATTCTTTTCTCTGAAATGTACCTTGCCTAATATTAATATAGCTGCTTCAGCTTTCTTTTGGTTAATGTTAGTATGGTGTATATCATTTTCTATCCACTTATTTTTAACCTATTTATTTTTTATAATTGAAACAAGTATTTTGTAGGCAAGCTTTTTAAAGTCCAATCCGATCGCCTCTACCTTTCTATTGGGTTGTTTAAAGCATAAACCTTGAATGTGAGTTTTAATTTGTGTATTAATCCAACATTCTGTTATAGTTCTATTTATTCTAATTTTTTGTTCCCTTTTTTCAATTTTCTGCCTTCTTTCAAATTAACTGTTTTTAATGATTTATCTCCTTCATTAGTTGTTAATGCCACCCCATGCATTTTTTATCTTGCACATTGTATTTTCAACTCTAGAAATTCAATTTGTGTTTATTTTTATCTTTCTATTTCTTCTTAACATGCCTATACTTTATCTTTGTGAACATATGGAGTGTACATTTACAATTTTTAAAAGTGTCTTTGTCTACTGCTCCTGTCATGTTTTCCGTTTCTGTCTTTCCTAAATGACTGAGTTTTATTTTCATTATAGTTTTTTCCCCCTCCTGCTTTATCGCTTGCCTCACAATTTCTGAATAGACCTTGTGAATTAACTCTGTTGAAAACTGAATTCTTTTTCAGTTCTTTAAAATATTTTTGAGTTCTGTTTTGGGATGTCGTTCGGGTACCTAGAAAGAGAATGATCCTTCTGAATCTGGCATTTATGCTTTGATGGGCAGAAGAACAGCCTTTAATCTAGGGTGAATTTGGCCACACTACTCAGACAATATCTTTCTAAGCACTAAAACCAATACCTATGCACTCTGCGGCTTCTCCACTCTAGTTGTTGAGAAGAAGAACAGTTTCCATCTTGGTGTGACTCTTCTCCTTTTCCCTGATCCTTTTCCTGACTTCAAGCAGTGTCCTCACAGCATGTGCCTACTAGCGCTGAGCTGAAGATGCCAGAGACCCCTCACCTCTTTGGAGCTTACTCTCTGCTGCTCTCTTAGCTCTGGTACTCTGACTTGCTGGGTGCAGCCGCCTTGTACTCCCCAAATTCTCAGCTGTATCTCCTTAATTCAGGGAGACTGCCAGGTTCAGTTTGGGTTAACCTTTCCTGTTCTGCAGCCTAGAAGCTCTCTCCAAGTTCTCAGCTGAGATTTGGTCAATGTCACCTCATTTGCTTTCCTTCTTTCAAGGATTACTGTCCTGCACCGCCTGTTGTCCAATGTCTGAAACCACTGTTTTATATATTTTGTCTAGTTTTTCAATTTTTTAAAGTGGGAGGGCAAATCTGGCCCCTATATCTCCATCATCATGGCTGGAAGCAGAATTCTATATGTTCATATTTAGTGAAAAATAAAAACCACTAATGCAGACAGTAAAAAAAAATAAGTTACTTGAAATTTTCTAACATAGAAATGATCACCATTAATATTTTCCCTTAATTGTTTATATACACACAACAAATAAAACATTTTATAACTTGCCTTTGAAGTCAATAAAGATAGTTTTCTGTCATCAGCTTTGATGACCTCAGCATTCTAGTGAATGGATGAATTATGATCTATTTATCTCATCCCCTATTGCTGGACAGTTAGGTTTTTCCATCTTTTTGACATTTTAAAAAGTGCTCTGATAAACCCCAGTAATTCAAACCTGTAGTCATTGCTTTTTGTCCTGACACTAAGCCGACTTTAAAACTCTAAAACTTTCTAAGCTACTGTGTTTGTTCAGTGGTTTCACCTCATACATATTTTGCTGGAATTCTTAACAAGGAGCAAGGTGAGAAGAAAGACAATTGATTTTGACAGATGATGTTTTGACCTGAGATTGATAGAACGTGAAATTTTTGTCTTCAGCTCAGTGTGAACTCTCTTTGGGGAAATTGAGGTTTGTAAAGCCTCATTTCAATGAAAATATACAGGAGGAGACCTAGGCTGCCAGTTTATTGGCGAAGTAACTAAAAATGCATGGTAACTTGGCAAGTTAATTCCAGTTGGTGCTAGAGGCAATCTAAAATGAATTTGGAAATTTTTAATCATGAATTGTGAGCTGAATAGGCACTGGTGGGAGGCTCACTGTTCAATTGAGTGGCAGTTGCTTTAGCCCACCGAAATAACTTGATGATCTAATCCATGTCCCAACAGACAGACATCCCTGAATTTGGACCTAATAGTTGTGTTTTTATAAAGTTTCAGCAGAGAGCCCTGGATTATGGGATAATGAAAAATAAATAATACAGGTAGAAGTGCCATTAATATAGAGTTGAGCTACTTAGACAGTGAGGTGAATTTGCAATAGACTAGGGTAACCTACATTGATATATTTTTACATTTGTGAAGCTCGACAAAACAAATAGCTTGGAATAGCTCCTGCACAGAAAGTAAAGTAGCCTAATGTTTACACACCAATCAGGAATATTAATTTTCTGTTTAGTTTACTAAAAGATTATACCTAGATGTCTGGACAGTACAAAGTGTGAAAAAGCTTTTTGTTTTGTAACTGGGATTGAATTTCATAAGACTCAGGAAAATAAACAAGTTGAAGTCTATTTTTTTCTAGTTTTTGGATTTTTTAATTCTGAAAAAATTAACCAGTTTTCCTTCGGATATTTAAAAATGTATTGGTTGAGAAGGGGGAGAAGATAAGCTCTTTCCAAAGAATAAAATTTTAATGGAGATTCATTACTGTGATTGCTATAAAAGTGTTTGGCTTTGAAACTTGTCATGTTTAAATTTAGACTAGCAAAATGAAATGCATTCAAAATAAAACTGGGAACAAAAGTTCATATCCACTTAATGATATAATAGCTGTGTTTTTTTAATTTATTTTTTTGAAAACATTTATCTTTCTATTTTTTTCATGTTTAAAATCAAGATCTTTAATGGTAATATAGAATGAGATTCATTTACTCATTTATTCATTCACTTAGACTTTTTTTGAGCACAAACTGCAAATCTCATAATATACTGACCTGGGGATACAGTGAGGAGATACAATAGGAAGAAAACATTTTTAAAAATGACTCACTTTAATAATTACAAATGAGTTAATTGTTGTTAAAAAGTGGAGGTGTAGGGCTGGCCAAGTGGCTCAGTTGATTAAGAGCTCACTCAAGAGTGTGAGCTCTGAGCAACAGGGTCACTGGTTCGATTCACAGCCTGAGCTGAGTTGCCACTGAGCTGCCAACAGGTGGCAGGATGGCTCAGCTAAAAAAAAAAAAAGTGGAGGTGTCATTTTATAACTTGCTATTTTGTTTTCATTGTTTCCCTAGATTATTCCCAAAGATAGGACCGTCATGATTTTTTCAGACCAAAATAACTCGTTTGCTGCCTGGAACATTCCCAAGTGAGGTGGCCTTCTCCTTGGGCTGAAGTCGCAAGACCAAGTTGCATACAGGGCAGCTGACAAGCTATGACACGTTTCGTTTCACATCATCCTTTCAGACCCTGAAAATACATTTTCAAGCTCTACCAACCACTTGCATGGAGTAATTGTTTTCTGTCAAAAGCAGGAGGTCTTGCTTAAGTAGTAAGCCTTGATAATAAAAACATTCAAATGGTACAATTAACCGATTTTCTAATTATTCATCCTTCGCTTTCCATATTGACTGGTGTTCAGGCTATAACCTTGGTGTTCATAACGCAGCCAGGGACTTTCTACACACTTCAGGTACTCAGAGTGCCTCCATGTTTCTAAATGTTTCTAAACATTCTATGACCTGAGCTGTTGGTACATTTTCAATAGCCTAAAACAATTTAAACAAGGCTATGAGGTTTGACAATTACATTTGCGAACTTGTTGCAACGATGTTGCTAACCTTTTTTTTGATATCAGAGGGATTATTCATTATGAATTTGTACCAACTGGACAAACAGTTAACCAAGTTTACTATTTGGAAGTGCTGAAAAGGCTGCGTGATAAAAATGAAAACGACCTGAACTTTTCACCAACAATTCATGGCTCTTGCATCATGACAATGCACCAGCTCACACGGCACTGTTTGTGAGGAGTTTTTAGACAGTAAACAAATAACTATTGGAACTCCCTCCCTACTCTCGGGATCTGGCCCCCAATGACTTCTTTCTTTATCCAAAGATAAAAGAAATATTGAAAGGAAGACATTTGATGACATTCAGGGCATCAAGGGTAATATGATGACAGCCCTGATGGCCATTCTAGAAAAAGAGTTCCAAAATTGCTTTGAAGGGTGGACTAGGCACTGACCTCGGTGCATAGCTTCCCAAGGGGAGTACTTCGAAGTTTGCCTTAGTGAAATTCAGCAATGATATATGGAGCACTTTTTCTAGGATGAGTTTGCGAACTTAATTGTCTGACCTCGTATGTATAGAATATCTTGCAGGGGTATGTTTACCTTTACAATAGAGGTCAAAAGGGAGAAAGGGTGACAATTGTGCAAATACATAGAGAGCTTCTTCTACGTATCAAGAACTGTGCTCTATATGTCTACCTGTAAGCCACTATGCCTTCCTTCAAAGAGTGCATGGTACAGGTCTAAAAACCACTATACTGCAATGCAGCGTGTACCAGAATATAATCCAGGTTCTGTAAAAGTCCAGAAGAGGGAAATCACAAGGGAACTTACTTTTTAACTGAGTCATTAAAAATAGTTAGTAAGAATCCTCCAGTTAAGGGAGAGTAGGACATTCAAATAAGAAAGAACAAAAAGCAAAAAATGTGTAAATGTGAAAGACTGGCACAGTTAGGAGCACCAGGTAGATGCATGCAGCTGAGACATGGAAGGGCTCTCCCCATTCTCATATAGTTTCAACCTCTATTTGGTTTTTGAAAAGCATGCATTTGTTAGTATAGTACTTTTTAATGTGCATATTCTATTGGGTTGTCAGAAAAGTCATGACGCATTTTTGCAACAAAAAACAAAAAAAATACGTCATGACTTTTCTGACAACCCAATATGATTTATTCAGAGATATGTTAAAATATTGTGATTGGCAATTTGTCTGTCTCTCCTTTAGTTCTGTTAATTTTTTGCTTTACGTACTTTGTAGCTTTGTTATACATGCAATGTATATATATCCAGAACTTAGAATTGTTATATGTATCTTCTTGGTGAATCAAATCTTTTACTATTATTAAATATCCCCATTTACCTCTACTAATTACTTTTTCCTTGAAGTCTACTTGATATTAGTATTGCTAAGATGGTTTAATTTGGGTCAGCACTTGCATAGAATATTTTTTTCTATATTTTTACTTTCAATATATTTGTATCCAAACTATATTGGTTATATCTTTTGTGAAAAGAATGTACTTTTTAAAATATTTAACCTTTCAATCTTTGTATTTTAGTTGAATCAATTAGACTCCATTTATATTTAATGTGAATGCTGATATTTTTAATTTAAATCTACTATCTTACTATTTGCTCTCTATATTTGTAGCATCAATTATATACATTTTCCTTCTTTCTTGTCTTAACATTTTTTATTCTGTTTTTCTTCTCTATTAGTTTAGTAGTTATATATTCTTTTATTATTCTTTATTTTTTATTCTTTGAGGGAGTAAATCTAGAGATAAAAACACCATTTACATATAAAAGTCTAACATTATTTTGTATTTGTATCACCTTTCCAAAGATTTCATTTCCTCCCTTCTTGTATTGTTGTTGCATATATTAAAAATTATTTTTATTCAGTTATACATTTAACCTCTTAATTCCTTCCCTTATCTTTCAGTTTTCATTTGTAATCATTTACCTTCTGCCTGAAAAAGAAACAAAACATTGTGTGGTATTTACAATAGTGTAGATGGTAAATAACCTCTGTTTTCATTATCTGAAATGTTTATACTTAGCCTTTGTCCTTTAAGGATATTTTCATTGGTGGTAAAATTCTAGGCACTCTCTGAAAATATCATTCTACACTCTTTTGGCTTTCATTGTTTCTGTTGAGAAGTCATCTCTCAATTGAATAATTGTTCCTTTTAAGATAATATAATTTTTCCCCTCTTGCTGTTTTTAAGATTTTTTTTTTGTCTGTAGTTTCACTCTGATATGTCTATATGTGGTATTTTTTATTTATCTCATTTGAGATTTGTAAGGATTTGTGACTGTGTCACTTGATATCTTATGTTAATTTTGGAAAATTCTCAAATATTGGTTTTAACCCATTCTTTCTTTCCTTTCTGAAATTCCAGTGATATTTTTATTAGGCATTTTTATCTGTATCTTAGATATTTCTTGCCTATTCTCTGTATTTTTTATCCTTTTGTCTTCCATGCTTTCTTTTGGATATTTTCTTATACCTATATTCAAATTCACTCATTTTCTCTTCAGCTGTGTCTAAAATGCTGTTATACCCATTCATAGAGACATAACTGTGATTACTGTATTTTACAGGTCTAAAATTTCTATTTTTAATTTCCTTTTCTTTGCCATAATTCTCAACCCTAATTATCCTTACCTGTTATGTCCTTGACAATATTAGGAACAGTTATTTGAAAGTCAATTTCTGATTATTTCATTGTCTTATTTTTATTTAATTTCTTTCCCATGTCTATTTTGCTTGGATTTTGTTCATATTGTCATGTCTCCTTAATTTTCTTCTTATGTTGACTAAATTCTTGACATTTTATTTAAAATAATTTGAGGCCTAGGATGGTGCTGCCTTCTTTCAGATAAAATTTAAGTTTATTTCTAGCAAGTATCTCAGAGGATTATCAATTCAGGTCAATTTAACTCAATATCTCTTACTGCTAATATGATGTCCTTCTAGTCCCCTGCCTGAATCCACAGGAGCTACCAGATACCCTGGGCATTGGTGGTACCTAGAATCTATTTTGTATCATTTTAGTTGTAAGAGTCTAACAAAATTCTGCTCCGCTTGTCATCCTCTCAATTTCCTGGAATCGATGGACATCCCTAGAGGAAAAGCTATGATAATCTTTCTGAGTTTGCATCTTCTATCAGATCTTGGCTGTATACTTCTTCTGTACTTTGTTAGCTCTTTAAGCAGATTATTTTTGGTCCAACTTTTCTAATCCTTATAGAAAGGTTGATCCAAATTTTCTAGCATTTATTGCTCTCGTACCTTAGTCTACAAACATATTCCTATCTCTCTAACATTACATTTTAAAGGAGAAAACCATTCCCCTTTCTCTGTGCCTTCTTTAAACCTGCTCTATTGCATATCTTCTCTTCATGGCTAGATTTTTCAGAGGTGGCTACAAGCCTCTTCATCTTCATTTCACCCTCACCTTTAATCCTCTGGCCCTTTCCTTTCATCAAAGTTTAGAAACTGCTTTAACTGAAGTCAGCAAGGCCCACCCAGTTCCCAACTCCAACACTTATGTTAGCCCACATCTGACTCTCTTTCACATTTTACACTTTTGAAACACCAACCAGGAGATCAATGTAGTTTTTATTTATTTTTATTTTATTTTATTTTTTTTAGCTGAGCCATCCTGCCACCTGTTGGCAGCTCAGCTTGGGCCAGGCATTGAACCGCTGTTGCTCAGAGCTCAAACTCTTGAGCGAGCTCTTAACCAACTGAGCCACTCGGCCGGCCCCTTAATGTAGTTTTAATTGTATTTGTTTTCTTATTATTGAAGTTGACCCTCCTTCCATATGTTTAAGCACTTGCATTAACTTTCCTGCAAGCTGTATTGTTGTCCATTTTATAAGAGATGTTTGTATATTAAGAATTTAGTCCTTTTTATATTAAATGCAATATGTTTCCTGGTTTGTTATTTGTCTTTGACATGCTTTGTGTAGTTTATTTCCTTTTAATATGGAAAAATGTATTATTATTTTGGTATTTTGATTCATATATTAAAAGTAAATAGTAGAATTTCTAATGGTGATTTGTGGCTCCTCTGAGCTAAGCCAGGCTCAGAGGAGCCACAAACATGTTTGGTAGTTTCTTAAAGCCTAAAGCACCCTAAATTTCCTATCAATAACCTAAGATTTTAGGTTATGAACCCCTGGTACTTCTGATATCATTCTTACTTAAAATCAGACATGTGGATATGGAGGGGCTTCTACCAAGATTGTGTTCCAACTTTGCCCACTGTAGAACATACGGGTTCTGTTAGAATTATCCCAGAATTCAGGGTTTCATGTAGAGCAGGTGAAAACATGATTACTCTCTGATACTCTGCTATCTCACAGCTTGTCCTCTGAATGGTATCTAATGTTACCTCAGAAACAGTCAAGCTTCAGCCTGCTATATGACTTTTCAAAGTAAGTATAATTGACCTACAGTGTGCTGTGAAGAAATAGCAGCCAGGAGATATGGAATATCTTTCTCCTTAGAAAAAAAGATGATGCAGTCAGAAGACAATGGGAATCATAATTTGTAAATTGTCATTTCATATCCTTATGCTCTCATTTTATTAGTTGTATGAGTTAATCAAGCTCTTTTATCTTTCTGTGGATTTTTGTAAAATTTATAATAAGAGAATATTGTGTCCCAAAAGGGTTGTTGTGGGTTTTTTTTTAAACTCTAAAATCTTTTACCTGCCCTCACCCCTCACCGCCTCACTTCCTCACCTCCATTACTGGTTTTTTGTGTGTGTGTTTGTTTTTTGTTTGTTTGTTTTTCATATTTGGCAAAACATTTTATGCTCTTTCCCCATGGCATTTAGGTATAATATCTAATAAAGAAAAGATACTACAAGTTTAAAAGAGAATTGCAAACACAGTAATGATGAAAATCCATAATTATAGTATGAAATGGGTGGGAGAAATTGAATGCCTCAAGTAGCTCATAATGTATGAAGTTTGAGAGATATGAGGGAAAAAAAACACTGAATATTTCTAGAATATAATTGAATTTGGGTAATACCAGAGTTGTATGGGATTCACTTAACATAAAAAAGTCAGGGTAGAGGAAATAGTAATTATTTGAGTGAAGGAATAAGTTATTGAAGGGGAGAAGGAAAAATCAATCATGCACGAAGACTAGTGGAAGAAAGAAAATGACCAAAATGCCAATCCAAATGCTGGTTACTGCATAGCAACAACCTTAAGAAAATTGCTACAACACAGGGAAGCTAGACATTAGAGGTCTTGCTTGTAAAAATTAGGTAAAGTAGGAACAATTGCTTGGATACTAAAAAAATTTCCAAAACATTAAAATAGTGAATTTTGCGATCATGAAATGAGTTATTAAACCAAACAGGAAAATCTTTAATAAAATGAATTTGATAGATGGTATAGAAGAGGCTAAGACAGAAATATTTATTATAACTATTTTTCACCTTACTGAAATTTCATATTATAAAAATTAACTAAGTATATTTTAAAAGGAAAATAGTCAGTAGTCAATTAATAATAAGGGGAAATCAATGATAATATGAATTTAAGTGTTTTACAATACCCCAACCTATTCATGGTTTATACATTTCTTTATAATGGAAAGGATTTTAAAGAAAAAAAGAAATCCTGCAGTAAACAATAGCAAGATGCCTTTGCAATGTTATAAATCTCTTTACTTGCTTAGTGTAGGATTTCTTTAGTAGACATGCTTAATTTTTTTTCCTTTCTTTAGTCTATGTAGATATTCCTTTAAAAATATATTCCTAAAAGTCATTTCACTCCCTTTGAGCTGTGCTTTGAAATTCATCATGTGCAAACGCTTTTAATAATTCTGATGGAGGGGGGATAGTGGTGGTGAGTAATTGCTTGATGTGCCATGTACATTTGCCTTAAATAGCATTTCAGTATTAATAGATACTCTTGACTACTAGTATGATGGGTTATATAAAATGGAAGTAGTATGGGAAAACATGTCATAATTATGTAAATATTACTTTTAGTTTTAGTAGAAAAATCTTAAAATGTTTGGTTTTGCAGAAAACACACCAAATTCAAGGTACTGAGTTCCACTGGAGATGAGACACATCATCTCCACGGGCTGCTCTACTTTCTGAACTGACAGCTTGCACCTGATGTAACTCTCGCACCCTAAACACATTCACAAATATCTCTCAAGTCCCCCAGATTCCACTGGCAACTTCACTCCTGGGAAGCCTGAAGAACGTTTATTGCTTCCTGGGTTATGCCAGATATCATTATCACTGAATATGTCAAAGACTTTCATTTCCACGTTAGACCCAGTTAATACCAACTGTCTCCTACAATCACGTGTATTCTGGCCATGCTTTCCTTTTTGCTGGGGAATGTACAATCCATTTTATCTTCCTTTGTCCACACATAGAGAGCGAATTGTAGCATTCTGGAGTGATAGAGGGTGGTTCTACCTCTGACATTGTAAAACATCATCCCCAGGTGAAAATAGAGTCTCTGGTTCTGGCCAAATTTCTTAAAACTGTGTTTAAATAGTTACCCTTAAGTAACCTCGCTCTTTTTGAAATATGAAAACCTGTTGTGCTTTTTTCCTGTTAATAGTAACTTAGAGTGAACTCAAAACTTCAATTGCTTCTATAGTCTAGTGTTATAAATAAAAATATGACTCATGATCAAACATAATGCAGAAATAAAAGGTTTTCAGTTTTGTAGTGTGCATCTAATTCAAATTGTGTTACCCCCTCAGTATTCCCACCATGAAATTATCACTTATCTTTGCCTGTTAATAACCATTATAGATTCTGTCATTGTGCTTTTAAGCTTTTTCAGAATACTGTGTCAACCTCATGCACCTTCAAATGATAACATTAAATAAATAATACTGTTACTTCTTCATCTTTTTTTTTTTTTTTTTTTTTTTTTTTTNCTCAGCTCGGGCTGGACTCGAACCGCTGTTGCTCAGAGCTCAAACTCTTGAGTGAGCTCTTAACCAACTGAGCCATTCAGCCGGCCCTCCTGTTACTTCTTAATGCTAATGTTGCTTGTCTGCTTTTACTATCCCAGAAAGCTCTGTCATATTGGGTGAAAATGTATGAGGCAGGAAGTAATGTAGCCAAATGGTCAGGGCTCCCCAAATCCTGTGAATACATTGCGGGCCATCTGAAGCAAACATGGAGGGGAGGGCACACCATAAAATAATGTGAACGTCAGCCAATGTAGCACTCTTACCCAGCAGTGAATCATCCCAGCAAACCATGAAGAAACCAAGAACATTACATTAGTAACTACAAATATTTTGTCTGATATGAACCAATCGCCAAAGCAGCGTTGCAGAAAGAATTCATCAGACAGTAAAAATGAGAACACATACAACATACTACTCATTTGAAGAAAAAAAATATACAATAGTGTTTGCATAAGAAATGGGCTAATGCGTTGATTACCAAATGCCCACAGGGACTAGATTTAGTTAACTAGTAAATTAGATTAAGTCTGAAAATGTAAGCTTGAAAAAGAGCCAATGAGACAGAAAATCTGATACAATTTTTAAACGGCTGACATAAGTACTAACCAACATGAGATACTACAATAGAAGTGAAATTGAGTGAAGATGGTGTTGTACTATAGAAGTGGAAAGTGGTATAGTAATGTGAGAGGAATTGGGGAATGGAAAAGGAGAGTAGGGGTCTGGACGTGTTTCACATAAGAGAAAAATATTTTAATGCTGTGGTTTCTGAATTCAGAGAACCTAACCCGGGAGGTTCACATATTCTTTGATCAGTGGTTGTGTGTCTATCACTGCATCGTGGACCACTGTGGACACACACAAAAGCAGAAAACATGATCCTGCCTTAAACATGCTGAAAATCTAGGTAAAAAAAGAATACTAATGAAGAGAAAATGGAACAAGGAACTTGGATATGAGCAAGCACTAAATTGTGTGCTGCAAACTACAAATATTATGAAGTACAGTAGAAAGTAAGAGTAAAATAGAGTGCACTGTCACTCAAAAATAGTTCAGAAACTGATTCTATGCCTTCAGTAAGGACTAGATTCAAAGGTAAGCGCAGAAGAGTCTGGGGGCAGGGGACATTTAGGTGAATGGCACTTTGCCCCACAGCAGCACTTCTCTAGAAGCATAAATATTGCTTTGAAGTAATCAAAAACATTCTTGGATTTCTAGAAATGCAATAAAACTATGGTAAATGGAATCTGTTTCTTGAAACATGGTGTAAACAATAAAAACAATGAGATTAGGATACAAAGTCAACATAAAAAAATTAGTTACATTTCTACACACTCAAAACAAACTATCCAAAGAAGAAATTAAGAAAACAATCCTATTTATAATAGCTTCAAAAAATAAAAGTAAAATGCTTAGGAATAAATTTAACCAAGAATGTGAAAGATCTGTATGCTGAAAACTATAAAACTTTGGTGAACCAAACTAAAGAAGACAAAAATAAATGGAAAGGTACCCCGTGCTTATGGACTGAAAGAACATTGTTAAAGTGTTCATACTATTCAAAGAGATCTTAAGATTCAGTGCTATCCTTATTAAAATTTCAATGGCATTTTTTCACAGAGATAGAAAAAACAATCCTAAATTTCATATAAAGCCACAAAAGCCCCTGCATAGCCAAAGCAATCTTGAAAAAGAAGAGGAAAGCTGTAGGCATCATATTTCTGACTTCAAAATATACTACAAAGCTATAGTAATCAAAATAGTATGGTACTAGCATAAAAACAAGCATATAGGCCAATGAAACACAATGAACCCCAGAAATAAATCCACACATTTATAGTCAACTGATCTTTGAAAGAGGTGTCAAGAATATACAATGAAGAAAGGAGAGTCTTTTCAATAACCAGTTTTGAAAAAAAATGGTTTTCCACACACAGAAGAATGAAAGTAGACACTAACTCACTGCACATACAAAAATTAACTCAAAATTGACATTGGTCTGGGCACTGACTTTTTGGATATGATCTCCAAAGCAAAAATAGACAACTGGGACTGTACGAAACTAAAAAGCTTCTACTCAGCAAAGGAAACCATCAACAGATTGAAGAGACAACCTATAGAATGGGAGAAAATCACAAAGCATACATCAAAAAATGGGTCATTATCAAAAATATATAAGGCATTCAACTCTACAGCAAGAAAAAAAAAATAACTCAGTTAATAAAATGGGCAAAGGACCTAAATCGATATTTCTCAAAAGAAGGCTTGTATACAAATGGCCAACAGATATATTAAAATGTGTTCAACACCATTAATCATCAGGAAAATGCAAATCAAAATCATAATGAAATATCACCTCACACCTGTTAGGATGGAAATTATGAAAAAGACAAAAGATAAGTGTTGGTAAGGATGTGGAGACAAGGGAGCCCTTGTACATTGTTGGTGGGGTTGTAAATTGGTACTGGAATTATGGAAAATGGTGTGGAGGTTCCTCAAGAAATTAAAAATAGAATTAGCAATCTCATTCCTGAGTAGATGCAAAGGAAATAAAATCAGTTTCTCAAAGAGATATCTGCACTCCCATGTTCATTGCAGCATTCATAATAGCCAAGATGTGGAAACAACCCAAGTGTCCATCAACGAATGATGACTCTGCAACAGTGGTTATATGTTAGAATCATTTGCGAGCTATAAATAAATAAATAAATAAATAGGGCCGACCGAGTGTCGCATTGGTTAAGAGCTGGCTTGGGACACCAGAGGGCCCCAGTTGGGATCCCACATATGAAAGCCAGTGACACTGCCCTCTGCAACTAAAATGATGAACAACAGCTCGACCTGGAGCTGGGTTGCCATGAGTGGCTGGCGAAGGCATAGGCTGCAGCCCTTGCTGCAGCCCCTACTGCAGTGAGTTGCCATGGGCTACCGTGTGTGGCTGGCAGCCAGCGTGAGCAGCCGTCCAGAAGCCAGCGACTGACCTGGCTCGCCTGGGAAGAGCGCAATGATGGTGCCAGCCTGGGCCAGTGAAGCAACGTCCTCCACAACTAGACTGAAGAACAAAAAAAGGACAGCAACTTGTCTGTTCTCCATCCCCCAATTCCCCAATAAATATCTTTAGAAAAAAAGAATCGTGATGGTTGGCTCCCACCAAGGCCCTAGGTGACTGCCACTATGCATGCCTCAGCTATGGCAACATCTGTGGAGAAGTTCCCAAGCTAAACTTTCAGTGTGATTTTTGGGTCATGCTTATGTCCATCCAGAAACAATGACCTAGGGATGCTAAACAGAGGGGCCTTCATTTGCCTGACCACATAAAGCTACATTGTTGTAAGTGTTTTGCACTGACGTTGGACAATCTGAAAGTTAGCCTCCCCCCAGCATCTCAAATGAGTAGAAGGGCCCCTGACTTTGGGCCTCCCTTATTTTATTTAAACCATCTGCTCTCCTCTGGGCCAAAACTCCAAGAGCGGAATACGGAAACATGTCGCTGAATGTTGCACTGTTTTTACTTCTTCCCATAAAACTTAGGGCTGGAGAGCAGGCAGGCTTTTTGTCTGTTTAAATTTTACTTATGTCATAATTTTCCTTCTAATTCCAGGCAAACCCTGCTGGTAGGCATGCTCTCTCTCCAAAACTGTAGAAGTATGCTGTATGCTGAGTCTCACAACAGGCTCAAGAAGGAAAAAAGGAATGTCAGAGAACACATCATTTTCTCAAGGCAATAGCCTGCCTGGGAAAATGGCTGTCTTCCTGCATACTTTTATTTTGACTGACTTTTCTCTCTGCCTCTCAGTGGTAACAAATCCCAATCCAACATGAGCCGCATAACGACATTTCGGTCAATGGTGGACCCCCATACAAAATGGTGGTCCTATAAGACTATAATGGAGCTGAATTTCCTATAAGAAATAGAAGATATGTGGTTCAGGAGACATTCTTTTTTTTTTTTTTTCTATGATGGAAGCAATATCTGTGGGACTTGGCACTAAAGTCCCTCTCACTCACAGTGCCTCAATTTGAGGGCACAGATTACATCTCAATCAGGCAGCCACTTCCTGTTTCAGCATAGACGATCTTGTACCCTTAGCACTACATATTCAGAGGGCTCTACAGACCTCCCCAATCTAGCCTGACAGTCTTCAAGTTTGTAGACTTGCTGTAACTTCTATGTCAAGGACCTGAGATCAGGTACAAGGACACTGTCCTTAGGAACTCCCTTAACAAGTATCTAGAGCCATGGCCACTTTAGTAAAAGCTTTCATGATCGTGTGGAGCCTGCCTGTCCCTGTACTTTGGAAATATCTCCAGGTTGTAATGATGTAGAGCATAAATAAGTTTTATTTCTTCCATCAGCTCAATACCAGAGAGAGCCCTTTGTGCCAGATGAAGTCAATGGAACCAAAAACAAATTTCCACAGTCAAAATATTAAGTCCTCAGTTCTATACCCTCTCCGTGTTAAACACACATTTTTTGTAAATACCAGTTTCTTAATCTGACCACTGTTGTAACACACCATAGCCAAACCCACATTGCCATGACAACCCTCTATGTCCCATTACCTCTCCATTTAATTTCTTACTCCTACTGACCCTCAGGCCCCCCTCACTTGCTCCTGACAGTCACTATTATGGTGCTCTTTGCCTTATGCACCAGTTTCTCCTCGATTTCCAATCAATTTCTAATCAATGCAGTCCACATCCCTGTTCATGGAGAAGCAATAACAGCTTCGATGTCCTATTTCTGACCCTGTTGGAAGGAAACAGGGGGCAGGCTTGTGCGACAGTGTTTCTCGAGCCTACAGTGGTGCAGACTCATGTCTTAGGCCCTCACAGGCAATCACCACTCACCAGGGCAGCTTCTGATCCTGCAGGCTCCACTCATGGTATGTGCCCTTAACAGGTGTACCATTTTTTATCTTTTATATCATATTTTTTCTGTGCCTTTTCTATGTTTGGGTACACACATACCATTATTTTACAATTGCCTACAGTACTAAGTACAATAAAATGTATACAGGTTTGCAGCCTAGGAGCAATAGGGGTGTAGTAGGCTACACCATCTAGGTTTGTGTAAGTTCACTCAGTGATGTTGGCACAATAACAAAACCACCTGATGACGCATTTCTCAGAGCATAGCCCATCGTTTCACTTTAGGTAGTTGGAGGCTGAGATGAGCTCAGGCAAAGGTCACAGTTGGTCAGACACAAAAAAGGGAGAACATTCAATGTTTAAAATTTTGTCTCCGTTACACCACAGAGTTTCCATTATTAGGGTGTTTTCACATAATTCTCTCTGTGCTTACATATTTTTGTAAATAATGAGCAATTGCCCTACAAAACAGATATGACTGTCTTTTCTATTAATGAGAAGGTGAATCTCAAAAAAACACTTTAAAAGTTGGACAAAGTCACATTGTAAGCAGCACAGCCAAATTTGCATTTATTTGAACCAAACAAAGTCCAATTTAATGAAGACTGTATATGACTCAAGGCCAGGAAAACATATTGTATAAACAATCAAATTTACACACTTTGCAACAGGAATGTGTTCAAGATTTAAATCAAGTAAGGTAAAATATAGCAGGTATAATTGTACAGTGAGAATTTAAGGTTAAAAGTAATTTGTGTATAAATAAGTGTAGATTAATAATAATTTATGTGAAATGGGGGTGGCAAGGTGGTTAATGGGCTACAAATGTCATATGGATCAGTAATCTGATATGGGTGAGAAGAGGGGGAGAGGAAAGAGAGAGAGAGAGAGAGAGAGAGAGAGAGAGAGAGAGAGAGAGAGAGAGAGAGAGAGAGAGAGAAGGGTGCTGAAGAAGTAAAGAGGAACTGAGAGTGCCTCCTGAAGTTTGAAGACCTGTGCTCTAAGGGGAATTTGAACAAGATCAAGAACTGGATGTTTCAGAAAGGTAAATTTTGACTCAATGTAAAGCGAAACTTCACGCCAAATACGAAATGGGTACTTACATACCAGCGAGATTCTCACACAGAAATAGTTCAGGCAGAGACTAAAGAAACATCCGTATACGTAAAACCCCTACAAATCACTAAAACACACTCAACCGGTTTAGTAGATAAATGACGCGTTGACTAGACACTTTCCATTTTGTCCCTCCAGGTCTGTTTTCCACTTTTCTCCACATTGCTCTGGACCTGTATGATGACAGCAATAGGCTCCCTGTTCCCTGTGACTCTCTGTGGGTTTCAAACAATGAGAGCAATGGCAGGACATGAGAGAGAGGGAAGAATTTGTCTCTTCCACCCCTAACTTGACCCCTTCCCATGTGGGGCCATCTGAGGCCTGCCGCTTCCTCCACAGAAGGTCACATTCCTAGCTCTGATTATCCCTTTCTTCACACCTTCAGGACCAAGAGTGGAACTAGTAAGAGTACTGTCACCTACTTTGGGGTCCTGCCCACACATTTTTAAATCTTTTTTTTTTATTAAAATCTCTTCAAATTGCCCAGTAGGAGTGTGCCATCTGTTTCCTTCTGGAACCCTAAGTGATTTAATCAATGACTTAAACAGGCCCCTGTTTAACAACAGACACGTGCAAAGATGCCCCACAGCTTAATTCATCACAGGCATATGCCAAATACAACCAAAGAGATATCATTTCACACCCACTTTGCAAAAACCAAACACTTGATAGTAATGAGTTTTGGCAAGAATGTAGACTAGGGGGCACTCTCATGAACTAAGGGTGGGAGTACAATTTGATGCAACCACTTCAGAAGAGAGTTTGAGATTTCCTAGGAAAGTTGAAAATGTGAATAACTTACGATCCACCTATTCCACTTGGAGGCATAGACAAGGATATGCATTCTAGCAATGTTTATAATTTTTAAAAAAGAACCTGGAAACAAAGAACCCAAAAGAATGAAAAAATACATCATGGACTCCTCAGAAGATGAAATAACTATCCAGCAATCGGGGAAAAAAATAAATTAAAGTTACACATATCAATATAGTGGAAGTTCAAAACATGATATTGGACAAGAAAAGTAATTCATAGAACACCTTCGGTGCGATGCATTCGTTGAAAGTACAAAGGCATGCAAACAAAATGACAACTTGCTTAAAGGAGACGCATATGGGGCAAATCTATAAAGGCAAGCAGAGGCATGAAAGACAGAACATCAGAGATGTTATTTACTTCTGGTGGACAGGGGATTGTGGAGATGCAGGTACAGACTCCGTGGGGATTAATAAAGACCACCTCTCGAGCTGGGAGGTATTTGAATTACTGATTTGCTTTCTATACTTTACATACTCTAGATTTTCTTCTGTATGTATGCAAATGGTAAAAACAATATTAAAGAGGAAGTCAAACTAAAGAGCCCAGAAAACTAATGAAAAATAATGATTCACAGATTATAAGGAAAGTGTGACATTGTGTTAGTTTTATAGCACTCTGTAATAAATTACCATAAACTTAGTGGCTTAAAACCAAACACATGTATCTGCTTCTAGGGGTCAGCAGCCCAGGCACACCTTCGCTGGTTCCCCTCTAACAAAGGTGCAGCTTAGAGAGGACCCCCTCAGCTTCCCAATCGTTATTGAGTGCTGTCCGTTACTACCTGTGACTGCTTATTTTCTTAGCTGCACCTACTGCTATTTGGAACTATTTATTTGTTCACTTGTTAATTATCTGAATTGCCTCCAGCCACAGACTAAAAGCTCCGTGGAGTCAGGTTGGTGGCACAGAGAGTTTGCTCACAGAGTCCCGTTCAGAAGGGTGGGGGCCCTGGGAGGAGTTCTGGCCAGCAGACCGTGAGAGAAGGGACCTATGACTTCTCTGGATCAAACAGTTAATAGCCAGGGCTCCTCCCCCGTCCCGATTTTCCCCGCCATCATGATTGTGTGTACCTTTTTCATAAGGCACAGCCACAGTCGAAGGAGGCCTGCAACCTCATCTGACTTCCATGGGTAAGAAAGAAACTTTTGTTGTGTCATTGAGAGCTCAGTTTGATCCCAGAGCATACCATATCCTAGACTGATTTTTTTTCTTCATCATTGCATCTTCAGTACTTAAAAAAGTTTCCAGGATACTGTAAATTCTCATTAATGTGTGCTGAAAGAAAGGAAGAATGGACAGGATGAAGGTGGGGAGGAAGGGAGGGAAAGAGGGAGAGAGAGAGAGAGAG
>NW_017731436.1:2153937-2158658 GCF_001890085.2 Hipposideros armiger
TGTGTGTGTGTGTGTGTGTGTGTGTGTGTGTGTGTGTGTGTGTGTGTGTAGTGCTCACAGCTCATTCTTAGGATCTGAAATTTTAAGTGGACCTGATTCTGGAACTAAGGATGGTGGAATCAGTTGGTTTGGACATCTAAGACTGGTCAGTTAACTCCTCCAATTTCTGGATGGGATAAATAAAGGCAGAAACTTGAAAAAAAAAAAAGAATGGACTTCATCCCCAAATTATCACATTTAATTTATTCAATGATAAATTGGAGTCTAAATTCCTGACCCAAACTCAGCTTGAGAATTAAGTCACATGAGGAGTAAGAAAGCACTACTGATGCTTTGCTAACACTTCCTTTGCCATGTACCACTAGCTTAAAGTAACATCTACGAGTAAGCCTATTCTCGCAGATGCTTGGGTAACCTTGAGTTTAGGACTGTTGCTTGCCTGGGGGTTGTCTCCAGCAGGTAAGCATCTCCAACAGCCAGAAACAGCTCTTCCTCTTCTCCTGAATGAAAGGTCACATGCTCGTTTGTGGCTGCCCACCAAAGTCTGCCTGAAATGACTATAGCTCTCAGATCATTTGCGGACTGTAGGTAGATGTAAGGTCAAAGATGAACTCATTAAGTCTTTCCAACTTCCTAGAAATTCTGCTCACTTTTCTGGGGTTCCCTTTGATAGTTCAGTTTCTATGTGCCCCACAAGGAAGTGCTTTCTAGAATCTTAGTACAGCATTTTTACAGCATTAAATAGGTTTTATATACATGTATAATTTCTATCAAGGGACAATAAGCCATCATCAAGTTTCTTGGAAATGTTATTGAGAGTTCTAGTTATTATAGCAATAATTTTCAGATACAATAGACCTTATTAACAGTGTTTGCTATATTTCCAGAACTATCTAAATGGTCATAAAAATAGCTTTTAAACCTTAGGTGCCAGCATCAGTCCAGTTTTCTGATCTGATCTGAGATAATTCATCTAACCAAGGAGGTGTTTAGTTATGTCCTATAATTCTTCGTGTACTCATCAGCTTTATTATCTTACAGAGTGAATGCTTGACTCGGGAAACTCTTACTAAGATGGAGTGGGGAAAGAGAAACAAGCCCTGTACATCTAACCAAAGAGCCTTCCCATCCTCCATCCAACACTTTCAGAAACCTCTCTCGGACCAGAACTGGTGAGCACTGAGCAAATACTTATGAAACAAGATTTTAAATATGTGGACCTAATATATAACGAATTCTTGAGGATTGGTTAAATTTGCTGTGACAAGCATGGATGCATTGCGTTTCCAAAATAACAAAGCTGAGTCTACACAGCACCAAGTGAACAGTCTCTTTGGGAAGTAGCTGGACAATGCAGACAGCACAGGTGATCAAACCTGAGGACCAGGACCCTAGATCGGAATGAGATTTGGCTGCCCACGCATCTTAAATTGACCTCATCATTTGCCGGGCTCCACATGACAGAGTGCTTTGTAAATGCACCGTCCAAGAACAATGATGAAGGGTAACATAATGTAGCAGTAAATCCTTCATCTCTGACTCTGATCTCTATCGTCTTAAAGCTGAGCTAATGACTACCTTGCAAGGCTATTAAATGAATATTTTTGCATTGTTTTGGCTTGCAGTAAGCCCTCAATGATTATTTGCCAAATGGATGACCTCACAGTGCTAGTTCAAAGTATATGTTGGAAGCTCGCAATGAAAACCTAAGTATATTGGCTCAGGGAAACCAATATATTAACACTTTGACACAAAGTAGTTTATTCAAATTAGGCATTCCATTAAATTGGCCTGGCATGCCCCGGGTATCATGCCCTGGCTAAGAAATTTTGAAGTCGCTGAGAAGAGAAATTCACTATGAGGAACCCTTCCACGGGGGGAAGGTAAAAAGAAGCTGTGTGGAGAGGGAACAAGTTTTAGTAAGAGCTCAAAAGCTGAGCCCAGACTTCTTCTAAATAATCTGGTCTATAGTCTGATCCACACAACAAAACGTCCTTTTGATGACTGCCTCAGTTACAATCCATTACAATCCAAGGGAAAAAGCGGATCCCATGCACCACGCTAACCCGTGTGTGTGTGTGTGTGTGTGTGTGTGTGTGTGTGTGTGTGCGCATGTGTCTGTGTACATGCACGCACACGTGTGTGCTTCATTCTGTCACGTAGGAAAACTGCTGTACAATACGCTTCATTCTTTTCGGAGAGTTAATACCTACCATGCCTTCTTTAGACTGTATTAAAAATTATTTTTAAATATATTTTATTGTATATCCTGGAAACTCCTGTTGTTTTTAAACATTAATTTTGCCATTGAGGATGTAGAATTAAAAAAAATGCCTTTACTCACTTTCCAGGTCCATCATTTTTCACGGGACTAACAGGGAGATGATGGCTGGAAAGTAAGCCTGTGCTAGTCAATTATTTACTATGAAGCATTTACACCCCATGTCAGCTAAAGGTTTACTCTGTACACGTAAATCTCTCTAATATTTTGTGTCATGTATCATAAAATATTAGGCCAGTTCTTTTACATTCATGAAGTTGTTCATTTTCAATATTTCCTCTGTGCTTTGGGCCGGGGTAAGGCAGTATCTTTAATTCAAGGTTAAACTTATTGGTATAACTTGGTAAAAATTAGTGGTGGCGTGGCAAATTATCCTTCCTAAGGGGTAATCGTGCCATCATTGTTTTCATTTGCACCATTCAACTTGGCTGTCTTTTGTCTTATGGCTTCCTTTGTACATTTCACATTTGTATTTATTTTGTAAAAAGGGTCAAAAGAAACTTGAGTAACCTATGTCACTTCAGGTGTCTCCCTATCCTGTCTTTACTTGTGAACATGATATGCCCACTAGATGATGAAAACCACCTAGAGTAGTGGGGACAGTGTCACCTGCAGTGGCCATCGCTAAGCATCACACAGCCATAAACTGCCCTGCCAAAACCTTTGCTTTTGTACGGCATTGGGAGCCAAGAGTACACGGGGGATAATGGAGCTAATGAGCGCCAACATTAACAGCAAAACAATAAACTGAAAACCTCATTCTCTCAACAGTGTGGTCTTAGCACAAGTGAGCTGTATTTTATTCTCCAGATTTTAAAGTTTTGTTTTAAATTCTGCACATCACAGCCATACTAAATATCCCCTTAGACAAGACACAGCACTGCTGAGTAAGACCCCTGCAAATCAGCAATGCTTTTTCATAAGACCAACATCCATAATTTATATCTGCATACAATTAGCCTGTTTACATTTATACATTTTCCGCTTCCTTTTATGTGAAATATTCCACAGGATACTAGGTAATGCATTCAGAATAACCTTTTTAAAATAAAGACTGCAGGGCCAAACAGTTTATAAAATCCAATACCTAATAAATACTTTATATGAATAAAAAAGTGTTCTCTTAATCAGAAACAGTATATTTGTATTTGAGCTGGCCTCTCTTGACTCCTAGGGCAATGATCTGGCACCATATGGCTCTTGATTTTTTTAAAGGTATTCAAGAAAAAAAAATAATGCTGCCCTTCTTGATGGTTTCATTTGTGCACAAATGTCTCTTCTCCATCATTAGGTCACTATAAGGATCATTTTTATGACTGGAAAAGTCAATCCCTTGTACTAACATGACGAAGAGAGAAAATTCAGTCAGTCATCAGAAATGTAGTATTCATGCTATGAAAATTCTGAATTCCCTCAATCTATTTAGCCTTATAAGTGGACTTTGAGATAAGAAGATGCACATGGCAGAGAGGGAATTTGACAAGTGCATGGAAGTTGGGCAGTTTACTTGCAGTGGTTTGGATGGCTACAGATTCAGCCATGTTGGTACTCAGAGAGTGGGTCAATAAGCGAGACCTTCCAGCGGTCAGCTCAATGGTATTATCCCTTCCACCCTTTCCACTGGGTAGCTAGGACCATGTGGACCTGAGATGACAGGAGCCACCTTAAGCAGAGGGATTTGTACCAGCTCCCATGCCCCTTTTGGAATGGGGTGAGACTCTCCCAAAGAAAAGCCAGCCCTAGACTTGAGCTTGATGGGGTTGAATCTTACCTGAGTCTTGTAATCAGTGAAGGCTAAAGGCATCCCTCCACCCTTTTTTGTTCTGGAAAACAGCCAACTGCAAAGAAGCACCTTCTCCATGTGATTCAGATGAGACTCACAGATGCCTCCTCCCTTGTTTATCTATGAAGAGGCTAGACACAGACACTCAAAATTCCTATTCTTTACCCCATAAATGATCAGTTGACGTGCTAATCATTCTAAATAAAATGCTCATTGGCCAAGCTTTGGGTGAATGTGTCTCCTTCCCCCAGGTGCCTGAACTTTAGCCCACCCTCAGCTCCTTCCAGCAGACAAGCCCTCCTGAGAGCAGGAGGGGCTCAGGGCATGATGTTCTGTGATCTACCTGCAAAGGCCACCCTCTCATTCATCCCACTTCCTCACACTCAGTTCTTTATAGTTTTGTGTACCCCTCTCTATAAAATAAAACCCTTTCGCCTAACACATGAGACACTTGCAGAGCTTTAGGTCACAGGAAGCTACAGCATTCCCCCTATTGCAGTAGCCCCTTCTCTCTCACAATAGCCCCTTTCATCCTCTTTCAATAATCCTTTTGAATAAAAGTCTCTCCTTAATAACTCCAAGTTTGTTTTTCTTTGACAAGTTCCTACTTGAACACTAAACTGAGGAGGAAACTGAAGAGAAATGCGTGTGTGTGTG
>NW_017731436.1:2161787-2164798 GCF_001890085.2 Hipposideros armiger
CCCTCTATCTGTGCTTAAACTTTAGAAGTTCTTTGCTATTTTTTTCAGTGTCCCTTTTCTCTCATGGTTCTTTGATGAATGGATAGTGGAATAAATGCAGGGGAAAATGGGATAATCACAAAACCTGGGAACAAGTTAAGAAGCAGAAAATTTGACCCTTTTAGTTCTATTTCTGTAACACAAATCTATACACAGCACTATTAGAGAAAATATATTTTTAAATAAGCTTAAGGGGAAATCTCATAAGAACAAACACAAAAATGTTAATAGCAGTTAAGAGATACAGATGAGTTCTGCCCCCTTCTCCTCTCCCAATACTTTTCAATATTTTCCAGGGTTTGTATAGTTTAAAAAAAATAGTACTTTTTTTTCCCACAGAACTATCTATAAACATTGGAAAACCAATAAAATGTTATAGTTATGAAATGGGATTATTAATTTGAAAATTCCAGCACACACACAGAAATAATGAGAAGTAACCAAAATGGCGCAGTTCAGATTTGAAAGGAACTGCTAAGTGAGGCGTCCAAATGGTCAACAAAGGAGAAAGAAGAGAAGGTGCTGACGAAAAATGTTCAGTGAGGGTTAACAAGTATGTTCACAGATGTCACGGCGGGAACCTTCGAGTTGTACAAGTTTCTGAAAATCTTGATGGTGGCTTTCTGCCTACCACGGAATACATTCCATATTTATTTTGGAGACCTCAAGTGGATAAAATACTTGCTGCTGGTGCTGGGAAAATTGAAAAAGATTTGTTTCTACCTGATGTTACAAAAGAGGAAGACCTACAATGCGATACACTATGGAAACCAATGGCATTTCCAACAGGCAGCTTCTTCCCAGAGTTGATGCCTCTAACCAGCTGGATCAGGAACTGCATGGGTCTGAGAAACAAAATACAGTGCTGTGAATACAGGAGTGACAATTACTTATTTCTAGATCTTGCAGAGTACATCGGAGATAGTTAACTTAAGGGCTTTGGAAAGAGTGAAGCCATTGATATTAACTAATCTAATAATGTACAAATATTAAGACCCCTCCTTGCTTAATATCGGCCCCCTCCCTAGGACACCATGAGAGACCTGGGGATGATGTAACCGGGAGCACATGGTGATGCCTTGCCGTTGCTCGATTCTTACTTTTGCCTTTAGCAGGTGGGAGGCATGCTGCCTGGAAGTCCGGAAGTCCGGTGGCAGCACCCACGCAGCCATGACCGAGGAAGAGGAGTAGCGCTTTCCCCATGAAGCAGTTTCCAGACCAAAGAGCTCCCCACCGCGATTGCTGTGGAGCCCACCCATTTTCCTGATGAAGAAAAAAGACCCTTTATTTTTTTCCTGATGTCTCCTTCGTGTTCAGGAAAAGCCACCAGCTTTATGCACTTGGCCAATGCACGCCTAGAGTTCTCCCCATCTCCACAGGAAAGAGGAAGGGAGGAGCGAGAAGTGAAAAGAATTCAGGACAAACTTCTCCTCATGAAAACCAAGGGAACAGGGAAGCAGCAGGTGCCCCACACACTCACCAGAACAAGTTCCCTCCATATTGTCATTCTATATTGTGCACTTGGACCCAAAAGAAAACTAAAATCACTTTGTACACGTAAAAGATCATTTATTGTTGAAACAAATTTGGGATGACCAGAGCCAGTATTTTGTGCAACCTAGTGTGTATTGTGCATTTTATTTTATGCGTAATCACAGTGGAATTGCTTCCAAAGTCACACATCGTATTCCTCTTTATTACCACTATACCAACTCTATGCTCCATGATCGATTACGTGCTAATGGCTGGATTCCGAAGGCAGAGCGCACATTGTGAATAGTAAGACTATAGAAATCTGCTGGTGTCTATTGCGTAAATCCACACCTGCTTCCTCTGAGGGCTGTGGGCTTCTTCACTTCGCTCCTGTTGTGCAGGGTTTAATCCAGAAATGGCCAAAGCTACTCTGAGTAAATACACATGGAAATAATAGATATCTTAAGATATTTAATAATGAAATGGTAGCTATTTTGAAATTTAGCGTAAAACAGTAAATATTATGAGACATTTACCATGATGGCCATAATCCGATTCATCTTTGTACATTCTACAATTTAGCATATTGACCTGAAAATAGTATGCATTTCATAAATGTTTATTAAATTCACTTGTAGAGCAATTTAATGTGAGATATTTTATGAAAATGCTATGTTGACGTAACACTGGGCTGTAGCGCAATCTATTCTTTTAAATCACATTTGCTCTTGTTTTGTTTTTCTAATAAAAAAGTAATGCATACTCAATTTATAAAGGTAGGAAACCTATGTTAAAAGGTAATTCTCCAATAAGATAAAATCATGACTCTCACACAGATACAAAACGAACACCTGTCAGATATTTTACTTAATCTATTCATTAAATTAGAGAACCAGAAAAGATGTTACAACCAGTTCAAAGAAGTCAAAGCAGAACAAATGAACATGAACTAAAGGAATGCTGAAATGAATTTACATAGGGACACCAAACAAGTTTTGCCAAAACAAAGAAGGGCTGACCATTGAAACTTCACTAGACAGAATTAATTTATATGTCTAAAGAGGTTTTGTTTTGTTTTTTTTTGCATTGCTCCCAGTTATCTACAATTTACAGAGTTATAAATAACTCAAAGGCAATGAAAGACTAAAATCAGATAGCAAGAAAAGTGTGCTTTAAACAATGGGTAGTTTCCATCGCAGATACCCAGTAATCCTTTCTTCTTGTTCCAAATGTCCTCACAGCAAAGAACATTAGGAAGAAAGAATAAAAAGAAGAGAGGAAGAAGGGAGGAAAAAAGAGATAGAAAACAGAAATAAAGAAAGAAAGAACATGTCTGAAATTACTATGCAGATGAAACCACTGATAACATTTTGGTGTATTTTTTTTCCAGAAACAGATCCCCTTAGAGTTGTATAGCATCATACTATGTATCCTATTCTACAAGTTCTTTTTTATTCACTTAAAAATATTAAAGAAGAATAGTGACTATTTTCTCACGT
>NW_017731436.1:2171096-2174051 GCF_001890085.2 Hipposideros armiger
GTGTGTGTGTGTGTGTGTGTGTGTGTGTGTGAGAGAGAGAGAGAGAGAGAGAGAGAGAGAGAGAGAGAGAGAGAGAGAGAATTGACTTGCCACACTTACATGTATCTAGAGCTTCTTTACAAATGGAGGAGAATCCTTGGAAACATTCTTTGTATTAACTTCTTGACATATTGACTTGGACAGCCCGTGACTTTCTCAAGCTTCAGCTGAGTCCCCAGTGCCCTTCACTTGCACGTGAGCTCTTCCTGGTCCCTGAGCCATTGTAGAATTGAGCAGAAGGCAGATGGAGACCATCAGTCCCTCCACGTAAAGGATAACATTAGCCTTGCCATCTGACTTTCGAGGGCTAGCTCCTGAACTTGGTCAGTTAGTTTCTCCAGACCCTCGTCCCATCCTGGCTCTGGTTCCCTCAGCAACCCTTAAATCATGCTGCAGAATGTTTTAAGAACTTCCAGAAAAATTGTCCAGACTACCCACTGCTTACCAACATCATCCGATGTCAGGCATGTTCAACCATTAGAATATTGTGACTTTTCCAGGTCATTCCACATTTGAATTTTAAAAAAGAGTTCTTACAGGGATATTGTGCAAAAGCCTTAGTTGATTGCAACTGTCAACAGCTGATATGAGAACAAAGGCTGTCTAATAAAAGAATCATTAGTCTATGGAAGTGTGCCTTGATATTATGAAAATATTCATTTAGACCACATAGAAATTAAAGAAGTTATTGGAAGTCTTAACTGGAAATATCTCCTGGAGTCCTCATTAATTAACTCATGTATTCATCCATTTACTTATTTATTCATTCAAATAATTACTTATTAAGGTTTCTGTAGATACCAGACACTATGCTAATATTTGAAGCTCAACAGTGAGAAGGGCAGACCAGACCCCTGCCCTCACAGAGTTTCAGCAAGAGAGCATTTAAAGCAGGTTTTAAACATGAATCAATATACAGAGATTTGATATGCACATAAATGATAGGGTGAGTTGTCCCTGTCCATGCAAGGAATGATAGTTCCTAGCATAACGGGAGAGAACATATAATTACTTGGCAAGCTTTCAGCTTGAGATCTTAAGGCTTTTTCTTTCTTGCTACTAAACCCATGTATCTATCAGTTTTCTTCTCTTAATCTAAAATCTGGAACTCTCTTCTTTTTAATTTGAGAATGAGGAGGATTGATGTTACACTCAATAGTAAAAAAACAAATGACATGTCAGTGAAGGAACACAAATGCTTTTCGTGGACACAGTGCTGGCTTCAGTGTATAATGCATGTCAATAGAAAGGTACTTGAAATTTCTTGACATGTGTTGGAGAGCATTCTTCTGGATGTTGGACACCTCATTTGGAGAATGTCAATGAGGTATAAAATTCTGCTTAAGGAACTACAGTTACCATAGATTACATTTTCCACTGGGAGGAATGAGTTACAAGGAGATGGTTTCATTTATTTTTCAGAATGAAGAATGTGTACATAATGGAATCAAAAGAAAGTCTGCTGTGCTGCTCTGATGATAGGGCTACTTCCATCATTGTTTGTTTGTTTGTTTGTTTGTTTACACATACTGACTGTTCTTGTAAGGACTTAAAGCAGCTGCTTCTCATTTTCATAGTCTCCGACATACACATAGTTTATTTGTTTTGTGATCAGTAATTAAAATTATTATATTCCAGACCATAGGATATGATTGTGCAGCCATTTTTCTGCTTTTTGAACTCATCAGAACCAAGATTGAGTGTGTGTATGTGTGTGTGTGTGTGTGTGTGTATACAGTTCTTTATATTCATAGGCACAGCAACTGTACAAGAAAAGCCATCCTGCAAAAGCAGAGATGAAAATCTGAAGAGATTAGAGGACCCCAAAATAGAGAAGACATGCAGATTTTTAAGAGAAAACTAGAAACAACATTTACTTGAAACACTATAATTCTGCTTCAACCCTGAACTAATCCAAATATACCAGATGTAATGGCAGCATAAATACCGATGCATCCTGGGGTTGTAGGATGTTCCTGCAGCAAAGATGTCAGAGAATGTTGGAGTAAAAGTGGGTGTTAGACATTAGTTCCAGGAGTTCTGAAGTGTGAGTTTTTGTATTTCTTTGAGATTTTAGTGAAATCTTTAGACTGTTCCCCCTAGACACTGCATATATAATAAAGTTTGCACACTATTTTAGGAGGTGCACAGACTCCTCAAATCTTTCCGTGGATCATAGATTAAGAGAAAATGAACTAGTGTTATGTCTGAACAGACGAAGAACTAAGATGAAAACTGGTTTGATTGACATCATCCATCCATGTTTCCATGATTTGAAGACATTTCTGAAGTTGGGCCTACTTCTCCCCTTAAAAGGAAATATAGTTCCACTTCCCTCAATGGGGAAAAGAAGGATTTCAAAGAAGTTATAAGTCAGAAGATATATGATCCCAGATTAGATAGATAGATGATAGATGATAGATAGATAGATAGATGATAAATGATAGACATAGATAGATCCTCCTGTTATATATACCCCACTTATTACCTTCATAACCATCTAATTAAAAGGTAACATTATTTTGTTCATAATTTGTTTTCTGTTTAAAGCCTGTTTCTCTCCACCAGAATGTAAGCTTCTTGTGAGTAGGGAATATTTCTCTTATTTACCGCCGTGCCTAGAAGATAGTCTGGCATAAAGCACACATTTTAATAAATATTTACAGATGGAACAAGTAAGTGTATTTGAAGGCATGTCGTTTCTGAGTAGATGAGTAATCGATGACACCCTGTTTGGTTTGCCTATTTGTTTTACTATTTCTTTTTAAATAATCTTAGTGGGATTTTTGTGTACTTTTTATTTTTCTGTAACATGCATGTATTTCTTCTTCAAATAAGAAAACAGAATTATTTTTAACAAAAAATTCAGATCATTAGAATTTCAGAAATTACTCCTTTAAGTGTCCCAAGAAGGTA
>NW_017731436.1:2177336-2179393 GCF_001890085.2 Hipposideros armiger
CGACACAGGGCTTTATCACTTCTTCTTAAGCTTTGCCAATTTGATGGGCTAAAACTGGTGTTTCTTTGTTGTTTCAAATCTGCATTTTTAAAACTATTGAGGTTAAGTGTTTGTACTGGCTAAAATAAGCATTTTATGAAACTGCGTGGGAATATGGATGGAAAGGATAAAAAATACAATTATTTCTTCCCTCTCTTTGTCTGTAGTGTAGAATAGCTGAGGCTCTTTCACAACCAAAATGAACAGACATTCTCATTTCCAAAAGAAACGACCACACTAAAAGTATGACACTCGCATCCCATAGAAATTTGTTCTCAAAAAACTTTTAAGATAAAAACAACCAAGCGTACTGAAAATGTATCCATGAGAATAATTTCTAAATTGTGGAACTGAAAAGTAGCATCAGCATTCGGGGGTTGTGGGGGGACAGATTTGGTTAATAATGAAGTTTTAGTACTTAGTGAATTCTGATTTAGTGAGATGAGAAGTATCTGTGTACTGAATTATACATAAAGAGAACAGTTTGTAGGTTATTCTTGCCTGTGTCTACTTGTGTGTAGTGTATGAGTGTATGAGCCTTAATATATTTGAAGCCCTTTTTATGTCATTGTTCAGAAGCTGAATGAATACCTGCCTCCCCAAGTAGCATTTGCTTGATTTTATTTATATGTGAAAACTGAAACATGGAAGGTTAGTTTCTAGTTTTGTGTCTACAAGAAAGACATATTAAGTATTTTTCAGATCTTTTCCTGATATTCTGCATAGTTTCCAGCAAGATGAAGGAGAGTGATATGAAAATATTTTGTTGTAAAAGAGTCAAGAAAATCTCTAGACTAGATCCAAAAGGAACCTTGGCATGGATTGAAGGCTGCTGACTTTATTTTTATTACTTCTCCTGCCTCTTTTAATTTCCTTCTATTTGGTCAAACCAAGGGCCAAGATGAGGGATGAAAGCCTCAGGTCCCTGCGTAATGGGCAGAAAATGAAGTTATGAAGACCAAGAGCAGGGAGCAGACCGTGAGAGCGGAAGGCTCATTCTGCCACCTGGAATTTAGTCAACTGATACCCACTGGTGACCTTGTGCAAGTCCCTTAACTCATCATAGTCACTACTGCCTTCTCTGTAAAGTAGAGTCTCATTTAAAGACTAGGCCATTGGGATAAAGGATATAAAAGTCTTTAGTAAAGTTGATATACTAACAAAACTCTAAATTATTATGAGAAATTTGTTTGGTGCCTCCATCTTAGTCAGGAATGGGGCAATTCCTCATTTAGTTTGTTGGAAACACAGCAATTTCTCTGTGCAAATAAAAGAAAATATGGACATAAACATATTCTCAATTTGGAAGAAGAAGTGCTCTTGTTTAAGAATTGATGCAAACACAGGTTCTCAAACTGATGTAAAAAGAAGATTATATATTTGTTGAAAGTTGTATGTTAAAAATAAATTCCTGAGAGAAAGAAAAAAATTATGTCAATAGGCTTTAGTTGGAGGGTCTGAAATCCCTCATATTATCATTAATTTTATGTTAATAGGGTTTGTTAACTTAAGTTTCCACCATTACATGTGATTTGTGGATTTTTGAGTTGAAGGATTAGCTCTGGCCTATAGCCCCTAATTGGATATTGTCTAATTATTAATATTCATTTTTCCAGAGAGATTTGCTTCACAGAGTTAAAAAGTTGATGAGTCGACAGTAGCTACTATTCCCCTCTGATTTGTGAGCAAGAAAGAATATGTGATTCAAACATGACCCTCATAAACAACCCCAATATCATTATTATAAGCAAAGCTTAATGCTCTGCTTCCAGTCCTTATTCTTCAAAACACTTGCATAAATAGGAAATACTCACTCAGAAAGTTCCACAAATTCTTTTGGTAAATATGTGGTTTACTGTGGATTCAACTATCTATCAATAGATATATGTCAAAGTTGTTCTGTATTAAAATTTGAGTGGGAAGGAGCTATGTTTTTGTTCTCTTGATGGAAGAGGAAATTCTACTAAAGAAAAATTATTCCTTCATAACCACATATAAATGGGCTGTCTTCAGTATTT
>NW_017731436.1:2181503-2182892 GCF_001890085.2 Hipposideros armiger
TATAAATGTCTTGAGATGTACAAAAAGTCAAATAGTTAAAATATTTTTAAAAGCATTTGATTTTTCAGAGAATCATTTCAAAAGATTTTGCTCTGATTCAAAGATATTAATTTATTAGAATCAGTGGATCCTCTTTGGTTTAATTTGTATATAAGCTTATTCCTTATGTATCTATGCAACAGGCTGGTTTATAAGTCACATTTTTCATTGGTGGATATGTTCCATAACCTCTTCTTTATCATGAATTCCTGTTATTCATGATGAGATTTTAGATGTCCATAAAATATATAATATATACAATATATAAATGTACACACAGATGGTCCCCAGCTTATGATGGTATGATTTTTCAACTTTACGGTGATGTGAAAGTGATATGTATTCAATAGAAACAGTACTTTGAATTTTGAATTTCGACTTTTTCCCACACTAGCGATGTGTGGTATAATAGTCTTTCATGATGCAATTAATTTTAGTTCAATGCTTCAAACATCCTTCAGGCCTAGTGTGCTTTCAGCTGTGTTCATTAATGGTGGGCACTCATACAACCATCCTGGTTTTCACTTTCAGTACAGTATTTAATACATTACATGAGATATTCTACTGTATCATAAGATAGGCTTTGTGTTAGATGATTTTGCCCAGCTGTAACATAAGTATTCTGAGCACATTTAAGGTAGGCTAGGCTAAGCTATGATGTTCGGTAGGTTAGGTGTATGAAATGCATATTTGACTTAAAATATTTTCAACTTATGATGGGTTTATCAGGACATAACCCCATCAGAAGTTGAGAAACACCTGTGTAATATATTTTAAAAATATACCTATATTTACAACATCGAAGCAAAATTTTTTCAGTACAACCTATGTTATCCTGTAGCAGTTCTCTCCAGCTGCTTTTAAACAGCACTTAGGACATCCTTTGTCCCCGAACAGACTGCTGACACCCTCTCATGGTCTGCTTTGGAGGGTCCTGCACCAATTCCTAGTACGTCCACAGTGAAAGGCCGATCAGCAAAGTGATTCAGAGCAAGAACTCTGGAGGCAGTTCAAAATTTCCTCACTGGTACAACGGGGATAAAAATAGAACCTATCTCGAAGTATTACTTCAAGGATTAAATGAGTTAACATAATCAGAAGGCTTAGAACAGTGTCTGACAAATAGAATGCTTTATAAGTATTCACTATTATAATTATTTGATAAGTATTATATAATTTATAAGTATTCACTATTATAATTATTGCAGAGGACCCACAATTCCATATCACATTTGCATTGAAGGTTCACTTATAAAGGTTAAGAGCAAGAACTCTGTGTGGATTCAAATTCCACTTCCTCCCTTACAAGCTATGTGACTTTGGGGAAGTTACTTAACCTCTGTGTGCCTC
>NW_017731436.1:2183953-2185162 GCF_001890085.2 Hipposideros armiger
AGGCATAAAATCACACGGTTAAATTACAGAAAACCAACACTTTAAATCATGCATACATACATACAAACAAGATGTTTAAAAAATAAATGTAACCTTTTTCAAATCGTCAGTGCTTCCCTGCAGAATAAATTTAACAATTTAGTCCTTAAAACCTTAGCAGAGCTTCTGTGAAAGAGTAAGCAATTTCAGTCTCAATTGTCAGATACTGCATATATAAGCTACATTTAAAATATCTATATTTTAAACATTAAAGTGTTTCTTATGCTCACAAATCAAATCAATGTGAAATTATAGCTCAAAACAGGCTATTTGGAGCCTGTTGGTCATGCCTGTGTTGTTTGGCCAGTTTTCACATCTCTGATACAACCATTTTATAAAGCTAGGTTTAAAAAAAAAAAATCCAGAAAACTTGAAACTATCCGCAACAACCTGGCCCAATTGAGCACACAGACTTGCTTTTGTCCAATTTTTCCAAGTGGCTATTAGAGAAGGTCCTCTTTTTCCCCCCACAAATGTTTACTTTTGCTTCACTCCAACAGGTGGTTTTCACCATCTCCCGTCAGTCCAAGCTATGGGCAATAATCTAGCTTCCCATGTCAGAAGCAACCTCTTATGAGAACTATATGATGAATAACAGTTAAAGTTCAAACCGAGTACAGCTCTTCCTCTTAACAGTAATTAATTGAAATAGTTCAAACAAAGGAAATGAATTTTGGAGTACATATTAAAAACATAGCTTATTGACTCAGGAGACCATAATGGCCCTTTCATTATCTTCAGGGGCGATAGTATGAAAACACTTTTGGAAAGTTTTTTTAAATGAATATTATTGACCTGATAGACCACAATAGTTCCAAAGAGGGCATTAGTATTCATCTTCAAGCAAGTATTTGTGCTGTTTAAAAATCATTATTGGCATTTGTGCAAAAACCCCTTTCAACTCTAATGCAGAGGCTGCCCGAGAAAGTGGTCCAGTAATATCCATTTAGAAAAAAAGTTAAATTTACTCTTCTTATCTCCTCAAAGCAATGAAACTATATACTATAAATAGATTTACTTCTCATCAAATTATATCGAATGCTTCGGTTCCTTTGATTTAAATCTTTTTTAATGTAATCAAATGCCAAAAAATAATGTAAAGTAGGCTTTTCTGGTAAGAAAATAACATTGATCTGCACGGTAACTTGTTGAGTGGTTAGATTTGGTCTT
>NW_017731436.1:2186032-2212176 GCF_001890085.2 Hipposideros armiger
GTCCTTATTAGCTTGGCTGCTTTGTAAGAATCAGAAATGAATTCTAGCTAAATGAAGAGGAAAAGGGAAGTGATTGCAAGAATAAGGAGGTACTCAGGACAAAAGAGAAGACTTAAAGAGCAGGTTTGCAGCAGGCAGGAATCAAAAAAGGTATCAGAGTCAGGAAATACTCAGAGTGGCCCCTCGGTCTTTCCTGCCACCCACACTGCCATGAAGGGACCAGCTCTGACCAATTTTCTGTGGGTATATTACTCTCCTGAAAGTTTATCATTCCAGGAGAAAGTGTCTAACCTGCCAAGTATAGTTCATATGAGTATGTCACACGTTGGAAGCTCCAGGGTGCTGAAAGGAAAGTGATGGAGAGAGAAGCCATCGGGCCACTGAAGTAGAAAAGCTTCTTTGATTCAGCACCGAACCAAAGTTTCAAACAGTGGAGGGCAGTTAATGTTCCAGAAGGAAATCAGTGGGGTGCATGTTAGCTGGCCAGAAATGCCCACACATAGTAAATACTCAATAAAAATTTCTTGAATGAATGTAACAATGAATGAGCAAGTAAGAGAATCAATCAATGAACTATTGTGAAGGAGACATAGAAAATCTTATTTCCTTCTATTCCTTTCAAATGTCAGTCACATCATGGCAATCGTAGTCATAGTAGGCATTCAAATATGTCTTGCCGTTGGCTCAGAGGCATTCCAATAGTTTTCAGTAAAGCAAATGTATGCCAGGCAAACCCTGTCTTCTAATTTACTTCCATTATGAAATCAGGGAAAATGGACATCTTATACTATCGATTCCACCATATGTTAAAAATGAAATGGATTTATAATAATCATAATAATATATTTAAAAGAAAGACTATAACTTGTGTTGAAATGTTAACAATATCACTCACAATATTAAGAATTATGTTTTTCCATCACATTCAAATAAAGTGAGCTAATATTCTTTCTTTCCTTTTTTAATAATGATAGTACAATGAGAACTGGCATTTATTGGTAATGATGTTATTAAAGCTATACTTTTGAAGAACCACATCTTTTAAAATCTTTATATTTCCACATTGCCGAAATGCCTTAGCCATTTTTCTTGTTCTGATTGTGATAACTGTGTATAAAAGTTATAGAAAAACAAATGGTGTCTTATCATACAAGGAACATCATACAGTTCTTTTCAAATAACTGCCCTACAAAGTGTGGTGTGAATATTTAAAATGTACAGTATCACACAGAAAATTTGCATCTTAATATATGAGTTATTTATACACAACTTATATGAATAGCATGTCTACTAAGTGCTAAATGCTTGTTTAGGAAAACAAGATATAAGTTAAAATATGAGAGAGAGAGAGAGAGAGAGAGAGAGAGAGAGAGAGAGAGAGAGAGAGAGGAAACTGGAAAACCTCATGGTATCAGATGATATCAGAATTGTACTGACCACCCATCACATCTCCACATAAGTAGGTTATAGTTCCCTATCACTTAAGAACTTTCTCTGCTGAGCTTTTTTCACCTCTTTTCAATGTGATAAAGGTCTACTTCTGCTGTAAAAATTTAAGTCTGTCCCCAGATAAAGCTACTGGGTGTCATCATTCATGCAGTTGCTGAAGTCACCCTTGACCCCACTCTGTCCCCACTACTAAGCCCTCCATTACCAATTTGGTGGCTTATTTTTGCATTTCTTAAAAATTCCTCCTCTGCCCCAGCTCCTGCTCCCCGCATCTCTCCCTGCTTTGCTACATTAACTCCTTGTTTGCAATCTTGCTCCCTTAAATTTATTCTCAAGAATACAAACCTGATGTCACTTTCCTGTTTTTAATAGTCAATGGGCGTCCAGGGCCCCTAGACCACAGTCCAAGGGGCCGAGACGCCTAAGCACGTCTCCTCTCCACAGACCCCACCTCCAACGCCCACTCGAAATGCAGGGCTAGCCGAAGCACTTTGCAGAACTCCCAGCGTTTACTCCTGACACTGTGCCTGTTAGCGCTTTCCTGTTTCGGGAATTGGTTCAGGTAGATGCTGTGACAGGACAAAGCAATGGGTCAGGCTTTTTGGACTCGAGGAGCCTGCGCACAAGACGATGATGTCAGAGGGCCTCCTTCAGTGGTCATTCACTGAGGGCTGCAAAGCCCCGCCTCTGAGTGCTCAGTGAGGTGCTACTGGTTCTCTTAGACCCCAGAGCCATAATTCGTGTGAGTTGGTAGTGGGGCCAACATGCCACTTACTTGCAGCCTTTTCTTTACCAAGCAAGTTAAATCAGCAGTTATGCCTGATGCCGTGGGGGATACAGGTAGGAGCCCTTCTATTAAAGACGACACTTCATTTCTGGTGCCTAGGAAACACAGAGGTCTAGATGATCTCGTTCCGTGACTCTTTTGATTCCATCTATAAGCAATCAAGTATGTAGGAAATAAAAGAAATAAAAGCCTGTGATCCACCGAAGTTCTTAACATCTTGGCAGTGTACGAAGCACTTCTATATTTGTGGTGAATGGTCATCTGTTGACTCCACATCCACAGATAGAGGCCTCGACCGTGAACTTGAAGAAAACAATAGTTTAAAATCTGCACAGTTACTCCTGTGGTGGGAGAGACTGGATTCTGTTTACTTCTAAACCAACAAGCTTTTCAAAAATAGAGAGAATGTAATTTCTGAGAAATTTTAGTGAACTTTCTGAGCTATAAGCAAAAACAAAAACGAAAACAAAAAATTGACAGATCTATTTGGATTTGAAAAGCTAATAGCAGCTCTTTGCTCAACTAAACTGTTAAAAGTCCTTATTGCTAGAACGCTCTTTCATGCTGAATAAGTACATGCATTTTCACAGACTTTCAGAGTTCTCTCAATAAAATTGTTTCAGAATTGGAAAATAGAGCTTCTTAGTTGTAGTTCAGAATTAATTGTTCACACTAGGTCTGGCCTAATTTGCATGAATTTCTTTTTATTTGGGGCCAGTGTAAGTTATTGTTCATTCCTTAAAAAAAATAATAATATTTTCCTGTAATGTAAAACACAGAAACAGGTTCAATCAGAAACTTCAGTTTTTAGAATAATCACAATCTTCATTGATTTATCTCCCCAGAACTGTGAAAAACAGTTCAGTGTTCTCTTTTAATGCAGTAAAGTGTGGATTTTGATTGAACATAGAGAAAACAGTTTTGTTTCAAGATCTCATTAAAAGCCACCTGCTGCCTTAATAATAATAATAGCATTATCAGTATGCTATCCCCAAATTTGGTGTTGCTTAGATATTGTGGACAGCAAGAAAAAGCTGATTAAAATTATCTAATTGGAGACTAAGGTAGCACTTTGCAGAAAGGGTATCAGAAATGTATTTGATGAATGCAATAGGAAAGCACCACAAGTGGGTTTGGTTTGAAAAGGATTTGGGTAGTTATCCGGCGTCACCCACCAAACAGCCCTCTACCTCCCCTGCTTTCTCCTCCCTTCAGACAGACTTACCTTAATTTTTATTTTTGATCTACACCTACTAATGAATTTCTAGAAATGATTTTCCTTAGAAGAACTGAATTGGCTATGTCCCAAGATAACCGTTTCAATTACAAAGATGTGGAGCTGTGGAACAGGAATAAATTAGGAATTAAGTGGGGGAATCATGGGAGAACTTGTCCCAAATGCACAATTGCACTAACCTTCAATGAAGCCAACACTTCTTCTGTATTAAAATAGCAGACCTGATAAATAACACAGAAGGAATAATCAATGGATTGCCAAATCAACTGACACAATATTTATTAAGTGCAAGGCACTGTTTTAAATTCTGTGAGTGTACAGAGATTACTTTCCATCATTCATCTCAGTCTTACTGCCTCCCATGGACACAGGTGACTCAGTGCCATAGCCCGGAATCTCTCTGACCCCTCAGCTCAGCTAACTCCATCTCTTCTGCCAGCCAGCCCCATAGCCCTCTCATTTCTTCTGTATGTTCTCTAATTCTTTTGTCTCTGCCTACCAACAGGATAACATAGCTCCCATAAAGATGAAAGCAAATGACCAGTGCCTCCCCAAGCCCCCAGTCAGACTCCAGGAGCTTTCTCCCTCTCTTTCTGCTTCTTCGCCACTTGATTCTTTGACTACAGTTTGGCTTCCACCCTCACCACCATATCGGACCACTGTGACCAATTAATTCCATTACCGTTTTTCTAATTGGCAACTCAAAGAGCCTTTCTTAGTGTTTATGTTACTGACCCTCAAATATACGTTTTACACTGTTCCTTTTGCTTCTCAGACATCCTCCTGAGCATTCATGCTTGGCTGCTTTTAAGACTTCCCCTTCAGGTTTTCAAATTTCAGAATTTTGTCCACCTATTTCTCTTCACCCTCCTCCTATGCCTTGTGCCATGGCTTTAAATATTACCTATATAAGCTGTTGATCCCTTAACTCCTATCCCCAGCCATTGTACCACTCCAGAGCTTCAGGCTCCTATGTCCAACCGCCTCTTGGGCATTTAAACTGGGCTGTCCACAGGCCCGACATGTTCAAGTTCATTCTCTTCTTCCCTACTCTTCTCTTTTATTCACTATCCGGTAATAACATTTTGTTCCCAGCCACCAAAACTATGGCGTCATTTTAAACTCATCGTCCTCTCCACCTCACATTTAATTAATTTCTAAATTCAACTAATTTTACCGTTTAAACATATCTCAAATTATAATCTCCTCCCCCTTCTATGTCCCTGCTGCTCAGGCTCATCTGCCAACCTCCCCTCCCTCACACAAAGGTTAAATGTTGCACAAGCTCAGAGTTAGGTTTCATCTCATGTGCAATACTCTCTTCCTGGAGAAACTTAGTCAAATCTACTACTTTAAATTTATATGTAATTTGGAGACCACTAAATGTATTTCTTCATCCTAGTCCTCTCTTTACTGCTTCATGTCCATGTTTCTGAACTAAGTATGTGGCTCTCATAATGGAAGTCTTATAAGTATTTCCAACACAATCTGTTGAAGCCAATTTTGAAATAGTTAATTGTGGCTAAGACTGCTGGTTGTCCCTACCCTTTCTTCCACTCTTCCATAATAATTCCCACCCAATAAAACCACCGAAGCTAACACCATATTTCCCAGCCATTCTCACAGCATACATAGTTATGTGCTTAACCTAGGTCCAATGGGGCTGTATTAGCCAGGGTTCTCCAGAGAAACAGGTGTGTGTGTGTGTGTGTGTGTGTGTGTGTGTGTGTTTGTGTGTGTGTAGGAGAAAGATTTATTTCAAGGAACTGGCTTGTGTGATTATGGAGCCTGAGGAGTCTGAAATCTGCAGGGTAGGCTGGCAAGTTGGAGACCCAAGGAAGAGTCTATGGTACAACCCAAGTCCAAAGTCAGTCCATAGGCAGAATTCCCTCTTCATTGGAGTACATCAGTGTTTTTACCTCTGAAGGCCTTCAACTGATTGGATGAGGCCCACCCATATTATGGAGGGTAATCTGCTTTACTCTTAAATCTACTAACTTAAATGTTAAACTCATCTAAAAAACATCTTCACAGCAATATCTAGTGTTTGACCAAATATCTGTGCTTCATAGCCTAGCCAAGTTGACACATAAAATTAGCCATCACAGGGATATAAGCAAAAGTAGTATGTCCAACTTCTAGTACCTGTCCTTAAAGTGAGGGAGTGGTCCATCATTCCCTTACCTCCTCCTTTCCGCTGGTTAGAGTGTGGACATAATGTTGGCGTACCATTCCATGAGATGACCTTGAGAACAAAAGTCACATGTGTGATGTAACAAGATAGAAAGTGTTGAGTCTCTTACACTATGGAGGACCATGCCAGCTCACATTAACCTGCACATTTGTGAGGAAGAAACAAACTTATTTCTTTCTAAACTACTGTTGGTAGTGGGTCTCCTGTTATTTCCAGGCAAACCCAATCCTAATTTACAAGTTGCCTGACCTGCTCCTCAACCAGGTTTTTTGATTTGGACAGATCAGGACATCAAATCGACCCAGGCTATAGGAGCGAGAATACCTGGACTCATCCTTGATTCCAGTTTCTCCCTATCACTCGTGTCACATTTAGTGAAGGACCAAGTTCCACCACAACCACCACCCATTCGAAGCCACCACTGACTCCACCATGTTAAGAAAACAGCCTCCAAATAGTCTCCCAACAATTACTCCTGCCTGCCTCTCTATTCTCCATGTTGTAGCTAAGGGTCTCTTTTAAAAACATAAATCAGACCATGTCACTCCCTTGGTTGAAACTCTAAGTGCTTCTAAATTCAAAAATTCTAAATTCTTCCAAATTTCTAAATGACCACACTCTGTATGATCTACCTCCCTTCCTCCCCCAGGGGTCTACTCTCATCTCATGACACTTTCCTCATTTACTAAACTCTAATCTTCTTTTGGTTCCTTGAATGTGGCAACCCCTTCCCAGTCTCAGGGTCTTCACATGTGCCCTTCTGCCTTCCTGGAATGATCTACTCTAATTGACACATATTTGTCCTTCCAGATTCATCCTACTTGCTGCTTCCTAAGGAAGCTTCTGCTCACAGCTTCTCCCAGAGCAGGTTGGCTGATAATAATTATGTTGTGCTCATCATGTGTGGGATCTGTTCTAAGTGCTTTACATATAGGAGCTCATTTAATCTTCACCACCATCCTGTGAGGTAGGTACTACCACCCCATTGGTAGAGGGGAAATCCAAAGCACTGAAAAGTTAAGTAAGTGCCCAACATCATGAAGCAGTTGGGCAACAGAGCTAGGATTTGAACTCAGAGAGCCTCGTTTAGAGTCTTGCATGGAACCACTATGCTATGCTTAGACGCCCAGTATCTACTCTTACCACACTTCATACTCTTTCTTTTAGAATATTGCAACCATAAATAAATAAATACTTTCTCGAATTATATGGATATAGCTTTCTGTACTACTACTATATTGTAAACATCACAAGAGTAAACACAGCCTTAGTCTTAACCTCTTTTCTACATCCAGCCAGCATGACGCAAAGTGCACACTCAAAAAATATTCTTACCTGAATAACAAATGAATTAAAACTGATGCATGCTCTATATTTCTGCAGCAAATGTCGGAGTTCATCTTCTCTCACTTGGACCATTGCAAGAGTTTCCCTTTTCCCTTAGTCCTCTGCCTTTCACAGAGCCAGCCAAGAGATCAATCTGAAATTTCTTTTCCGCCATGTAAACCCTCAAGGGTTCCCAGTTGCCTGCAGGATTAAGCCCTGGGACCGTACGGTCGTCCATGGCCTGGCCTCTGCCTCTGTCCTAGTCTTGTTCCCTGTCACTGTCCTCCTCAGACTGGAGCCTCAGGTCACTGCAGGTCTGCTGTCCTTCGGACCCTAGAATGTAAAGTGCATCCTAGCAGCGTGCTCCCCTGCACTCCTTCCACTTTGTGTATGTTGTTTCCTGGGTGTGCCCGCCCCTTCCTCCTCCTCTGGATGACACCAGGAGTCCTTCAAGACTCTACCCACGCATCATCTTCTCCAGTTTGCAAAAAATGACTCTACTTTGTGCTCCTCCCGAGGTCTGCACATAATCCTCACATAATCATAACATCATTATGATGTTATATTAATAATGACAGCTAATATTTATCGAGGGCTTATTATGTGCTAGACACTGTTCAAAGGGCTTTACGTATGTTAACCCATTTTAGGAAAGAGTATCCTGATTTTAGAGAAGAGGAAGCTGAGGCAGAAAGAGTTTCAGTAACGTGTCTGAGGCCACATAGGCAGCCTGACCCCAGACCCACCGTGTGAGTGGTCCGGCTACACAAGACAGTGACATCTCCACCATTGTGTGGATCTCCTGCTCCCTCCATATTGCTCTAAATGCCTTTAGGGCAGAGACTGTGTCCAATATATCTTTGTAGTGCTAGGTCATAGTATTTGCTTAATAAACATTTCTTTGACGAAACTGAAAACAAAGTCCCTGGACTCAAGCGAAAAGCAAGCTATACATATATGAAAGATGAAATAGTTATTATGCATTTAATTCTCAGTACAGCTTTTCCTTTTCTTCCTTATGGCAGTCTCATGCATATGTTAACAAAATAGGTTCCGAACCTCATCCCAGTGAGGCAGATGCCCAAACGACTAGCCTTTGGTATTCCTGGAAACCACACTTTGTTTTGATAATCCACAGTCATTTTTCAGGTAACTGATGTTGAGTGGGAAAGCGCCGGGGCAGAAGTGGTCTACACCATTTCAATCACTGTCAGAAGTGAAATTCAGGGCAACTAACAGATACGTATATCCTTTCTCTTCTACTGGTGCTGTGAAAATTGATCTCTAAAATGCTTTGACTCGGGGTGAGAGTAGCCGTATGTCATAAAAACAGCCTTGCAAATATCCTTTCACCCAAAGTGAGTAACAATTTGCGATGGGCAAGCAGGAAAGAAAAACTTATCTTTATTGTATGATCTTTGGCCATTGGCGTAGAAAGCAAGCTGGGGAAACAGTTTTATTTATGTTGGGACCATCACTCGCTCACCTGGATCTCGCCTTTATCCTGTACATATTTTTACGATTTCACGCATCATCAATTCACTCATCTTCTCCCCTTCCAGACTTTAACCAGCTCTGTGGGAACGGGGATGGTGCCCAAGGAAGCTCCTGGCATGGAGGAGGCACTTAATACGGGCCTAAAGGGAAACCAATGGATCCAAGCTACATTGTTAAAGACGTGTCAGCGACTCAGGGTCCCCCTGAAGAGCAGGCCTAGGGGTTCAGTTTTATTTTAAACCATAAACAGCATCCTCAACCACTGAGATTATATTGGGGGAAGACATTGAATCAGGAGTGTTGATAAAAGATCAGAAGCTTCGAGTAAAATTCATTCCGGAGTTCATTCCAAACTGAAACTGTGGAAGTAGGTGAAGTAGCCTCTCATAAGTACCTGCCTTAATCTTTAGGTACCAAAGAAGAATACAACCTTGGCCCACAGCCACATTGGCACAAGGGTAAGGCAGTAAGGTACTATCCTCAGGCACCAAATGTAAGGGGTACCAAAATCCCCCCTCTAATCAAGATAAACACGAGTTTAATGCAATGTTTTAAAAAATCTAAATTATTGCCAAAATCAATGATGAACAAAATACCAACATTTAAAATAAAGACAGGATCAGTAACAGGGTTGTCCCAAGCCACACTGGAGCCTGAGGCAAAAGGGAAAATTAGTAATGCAGATCCCGTGTTTATTTTAAAATATTGATATTTTTTGCTCATCATGGATTGTTTTGCAGTGTTTTTTTTTCTTTTTATATTTTAAAATATTGAACTAAAATAGTATTTCTTTCAATTACGGAGACTTTTGGATGCCCCTTCAATGTTGTGCCCACAAATATTGCCTCCTTCACCTCACCTCACCCTCAGCCGGGCCCAGCACACGAGCCTCTCACAGTGAAGTTCGGAGCCGAGCAAGCACTGAAAGTAAATGAATTTTATTAAAATTAATTGTTCTTACAGAGGAGTGCTGAGATGCTACAGGTGCTCAGAGAAACTGGTCCATCAGCATTTGAGGAGAAAATAAAACCTCGGAGGATGATTTGAGAGAGTAGGGGTTAGCCCGGTGTATATATGGGATGACGCCACGGTGGGTGGGAGGCAACAAGCAAAAGTTGACAAAGGGAGATGAAACACGTTGTGCTCAGGAGAGCACAGGCCGAGTGGTATCGTCAGAGGGGAGCCTGTGCTGCAGGACGGTAGGAATAGAAGGGGCTGGACAGAGAGGCAAGGCAGCTCCTGGATGCCTAGTTCCACATGGAGGCGCTTAGACCGCCCTCCTCCCTGCTGTCTCATGACGCCCCCGCTCTCTCATTACCCTTCAGTGGCTTAGGGCTCTCCCTGCAGGATCTCTGGGCTGTAACCCAACAGATTCAGTTGTCTACACAGAGACACAGCCAATTTACCTGACAGTAATTCCACGCTAAGGCGTCCTATGCTTGGGCCATCTTCATGCTCTTCCTTTCCACTAGGAAAAATATTTTCCCTGTGACTTTCTACAAACAATGCTTTAATCCAGAAGTGTGATTCCAGAAGCGGGAAATTAGCTTAATATTGCAAACCTGAAGACAGGTGGAAGACTCGGTGTCTCCACTATAAGACAACCCCCAGGCAGCATGTGCAAAGAGCCCGTGGCTGCATCCATAGCTCTAGAGACAATGGACACTTCAGAGTCAGTTATTTAAACTTTCTGTCTGCTGAGGGAGTAGGGGACACTCAACACAATGCCAAGTTGGGAGGCGAATAGAAAATAAATAGAGCATGGAGCTGCCTCTTCATTTTAGGAGATGTAAGTCACACTAAAGCGATGTAACACTTGAAATGACAATATTACTAATATAGCTAATGAGGGCTATAGCATTTGAGGGATAGTTAGAAAAAAACTCAGTGATGATAATTTATGTTTCCAAAACTCAGAGTAGATCATTCAAAGCCTTTTCAACTGGTCCCCAACCCCCTTTACTAACCTCATTTCTTACAACACCCTACAGGGTAGCCTTGCATCAGCTCTTAGAGCTTCCCCACAAGGCCCGGTCCCCTTCAGATATCATGACTTGGCTCATGCTTTTCCATTTGCCTGCAAAGCCCTTCTCTGTCCTCCACCAGGGCATTTCCACCCATCCTCCATGCTCTTGGGCCATGGGCCTCCTCTGGGAAGCTAGCTGATCACTTCCCCTCCAAAGTGGCTCAATAGATCAGTCTGTGCTCACAGCATTATTTGAGTATGATATTTCATATCAGGATCATAGCCCTCATCACATGCTATTACCAGTTGCTGTCTGTGTGACTCCCCAATTTCTTTTGCTTTCCATACACAGAATGCCTAGGATAGCACCCAACTTAAGAGAAGTTGCTTGTTTAATTAGAGTTTTGCAAAGAAAATTAAAAATGATTAATGTGTCACACGATTAAAAGGGTGAGAAGGGGTTAATTTAGTTGGAATGTTTTCATCCAGGGAAGAGAAGGCTAACTAATTTATTAATAACTCTTTCCAGAATCTTCAGTAGAAAAACCGTGATTTGAACCACGGTTTTCAAAAAAAACAGTGAATTCTTCATAAATAATGTCGCTCTCAGCGGCCCAAGATAGTTTCATAAAAACATGTTAATATATATCCTAGAATTTATTTTCAACCATACACCAAAATCACAAGAAAGCTCACAATGGAAAATCAGGTTGTTAGGGATGTTAAGATAACAAACAGCAGGTTTAGGAAACAAAAACAAAACAAAACAAAAAGAATTAACAGAATGTAAAAATCATATGTTTGTTCATATTTTTATGCCCTTCATGCAAATGTCACATGCCAAGGGCAAAATGAAAGTCTTTACTTGAAATTTTCAGCCATTCGTCACTGTTTTAAATATTCACATTATTTAAAACACGATGTATTTTTTTTTTTTGGCAATGAAAATGAATGTGTAAGTGCAGAAAGACCATGCATATGATTAGCATAATAATGGCAAACATGCACAAAGCTTTGGCTTGCCTTGACCTCTCTGACCTTCAGCACTTTAGCTGGAGTGAGAAATGGCTCTGGGTTCTTAGGCTTAGTATTCAAAGGTTGGTGGAGATGGCATAATTTCTTAAAATCATTGCCCGGGGAGACTGACAAGGTGTAAATTTCCAAAATGTTTGAAATTTCTGTCCACTACTTCTGATGTGTTGCAATGCAGTGAGCCAAGCTCTAGTTAAGGATTTATCTCAGGCTCCGAAGCCCCAGGCCAATGAAAGCCGAGTGCGTTTGTGAAGGTGAAACGTACAGTTTCCAAAGCTAAAGAACCATCCACATCAATTTGCAGCCGGCTAAGTGGCATCAGCAGTGGGAGAGCTATTTACACTCCCTTCCCGGCTGAGAATTATGGTGCTGTAACCAGGAGGAAAGCAAGGGGAATTGAAGGGGCTGCTCAGAAATATAATGGTCATTTACGGCCAAAGTACCCCCATAACAGTAGGCCCCTGGCTCTCATCTGCAGCATACTTGAGGAATTTGCAATGAAACGCGCGCGCACACACACACAAAACACAGCTCCCCTAGAGACCTTCTGTGACATGCCCATTCATATTAAAGCACAGGATGGCATTTGCTTTGCTTATCCAATGGGACAAAGCCAAAGGAGCTTCTTGAATCTGCCCTCATTCCATAGACGCTGATCCAGAGGCCTCAACCCACCACCGACAGCTGGACTCTTCTCATCTAACAACTGAAGAAGGAAGGGATCTGGAGAAAAACAATGAGGCAACACTGATCACGCAATTTGTGAAAGTACTGTGTTTTGCAGCAGTGTAAACTATAGTATTGCATTATCAAGATAATCACTTGTGTTTGTGACAAGAAATCACACCATTATGCATTGCATCTGTATTAGTTTTTAAATTAGGCTTTTTAATTACAGAGATAAATTATGTATGTAAGAATCCCACTTTGAAAATTGTACACAACGTGTCATCTAAGACCCCCTTAAATGTTGGAATCTGTTCCTCTCATCCCTAAGTGTTCCCTGGTAGTAAGAGTGAACTCTTTCCTAGGTGACTAGGGTGCCCGTCTGTGCAGCGGGCAGACCCGGATCTATTTCATCCAGGGACAAGTCTGCTCAGCCACAGGAACAATGCCGCCTTCTGGCCTACCCTGCAGCTCTGGCCCAGGCTCCACTCAGCTCCCAACTGTGGCCAGGAAAAGGGTGCGGTAGCACCCGTGTGGCTATATTTCCGACACCCTGGGAGAGAGCTGCTTTTCTCTCCCAGTTAAAATTGCCTGAAGGTGTACAGATGTCACAGAGCTCAAAGAAATGAATTCAATATGAAGTAAAGGTTACCAGTACAAATGGTCCCCACAGTCTAATGTGATTTGGAGAATGATTAAGGTAATCAACGATTTGAACTTATCTGGGTTCAAATCCTGGCAGGATAAATAACCTCCCTGGGTCTCAGTGCCCTCACCTACATGAGAAGGACAGTGGTAATTCATGTTAAAGAGTGAGAATTAAAAGAAACAAGGCCCAGTGCAGGGCCTGATGCATAATTACTGCTTCTTACATGAGAGTCGTTATTCCTATCGTTCTCTATTCAAAGCAATAATTTGAGGCTGACTGCTTTTAGAAGCTCGTCTTTGGGTTTCTCTGATTTCCAAATGGCCCACATCAGCATCATAAAGTTACTTGTTGCTATTTATCGACAAAGAATGAGATTAACATGGCCTCCCTTTTTGAGCCAACTAAGAGAAAGAGGTAATTTGGGAAAGGGGTCAGCTTAATGGCCAGTGAGGCATAGTCTGAGCTATTCTGTCTTTTCTGAATTCGTTGCAGGCAAAAAAAGACATCAATTCCATCTCCATCTACCATTAATCATTGTCTGTTTGACTCTACAGCTGGGGTATCAGTGTCTTGAAGTCAGCAAGAAACGGAACAAAGAAAAGATATTTCCAGGAAGATGACTGAAAAGGAGAGTACCCCTGAAAAGAGAGGCCCCAGAGCTTCCAACACACGCCTGCCTAATTTGTCACATGGCGTTTGGCCGACCCTGCCCTTGAAATCTTTTCCTGAACTTTTCACATTGTATAACCCACTTTGAGGAATACTGAAGAACTAGATAAATCATGAGATGATGAAATAATTTCTGCTCCTGCCAAATATTCTTCTGGTTAACCAAGAAATCTGATTCTTTTCTCAATCAAATCTTTTCTAGTACACAGAATCTCCCCAAAATTAGTGAAGTTAAGTACAATTGCATGGCCAGAGGTAGAGAGGAAGGGATACAATAGGACTGAGGAAAAAAGTAAGCAAAAGAAAGCACACATTTTTAGAAATGAAGAGCTGCTTTGGGTCTGAGTATGTGTGTGTAAGAGAGGAACTTAAATCGCCAGAATTGGCATTCAAACAAATAACAATGTAATTGCATGAAGAGAATATGAGGTGATAAGCAGAATATAAAAAAATTCTCATTCTGGGTTTTCAAACGACAAGAGCCACACCTGAAAAATGATTTTAAGTAAAGAATGAGAAGAGAACGATCATCTTTGTTTTGCTTCTCCTGTTGGAATTTTATTACGACAGAAGAAGGTAGACTGTATCAGCCTTAACAAGCAGATTTATTCTGATACAAGAGCCAGAATTAAAATGGAGCTCATGTACCTAGAGGAAAGGCTGGCAGTGTGGGGTCAGACTCCACCACAGAATTACAAAGAGGAAGAAAATATGCTGAGTGAAGTGAGAAAATGGAGCTGATCAAGTTATGCCTGAGGAAACTCCCCAGTTCCAAAAGAACCATTAAGCTAAGAAGCCAGTTTGCAGCTAAGCTAATTTGGTGTTATAGGCTCAATGAGACAGCATCAACCACAATGTGTCCTTACAAACAATCAAACAAAGACACGAGTCAATAGTCGTGGTTGAGTATTGTAAGCTCCCGTGGTTTGATGTTTCTGATTTCTTTGCCCACCCATCTCTTCCGCAGGTCTACAGCTCACCGCCACCTGTGTTTGCACTCCCTGTGAGTGAAGAATGGTGTTTATATTTTTAAATAGGTGAGGGGAAAAAAAATCAAAACAAGAATAATACTTTGTGACTTGTGAAAATTATATGAAATTCAAATTTCAGTGCTCATAAATTTAGTTCCATTGGCACACAGCCACTCCCACTTACTAACGGCTATGACTGCTTTTGCACGATAGCAGTGGAATTAAATACTTGACACAGAGATCACATGGCCCACAAAGCTGAAATATTTACTGCCTGCCCCTTGACAGAAAGTTTGGTGACCCCTGACCTAGGAAAGAAACAGGTTTTAGAATCAGCAACTTCTGATTCCATTTCCAGTTCCTTTGCTTACCCTACTCGTAGCAGAACTTAAGCACATTAAGCTCTTGGAGCCTGTTTCCTAATCTGTACACTGAATGTGATACAGCTACTTCATAGGTTTGCTGTGTTTATTAAACCGAAGGCAGGTGGGTATGACCGTGGCACACAGTAGGTTCTCAGGAGTGTCATTAAGCACTGTTTCCTTTTGCCCTCTCCTCCTCCAGATGACTTTCTTCTTCCCACTCCCCAAATTAAGTATGCTCTACATTTCTACCATATTACTGTGCTCTAGAATTGTGCCCTTGGGTTTCTTATCTCTTCTCTCATTTGTAACTCTTTACTGAGGCAGAGGGTTCCCATATTGTATTTCTAGCCCCACGTCTCTAAGTTCTGTACAGAATTTTCCCACTGCCTCCAGGATATCTCCATTTTGGACATTGGCTACACTAATGTTTGCCCCACCCCCCATTCTTGCATTAAATCCTAATGCCCAATGGGGTGTATTAGGAGATGGAGCCTTTGGGAGGTGATTAGGTCATGGGGATGAAGCCCCCCTGAATGGGATTAGTGCCCTCATGAAAGAGACCCCACAGTGCTCCCTTGCCCCTTCTACCACATGAGGACACGCAGAGAAGACAGATGTCTTTAATAAGAAAGTGGGTCCTCACCAGACGCTGAATCTGCATGTGCCGTGACCTTGGCCTTCCCAGCCTCCAGAACTGTGAGAAGTAAATCTTCGTTTATGAGCCGCCCAGTCTGTGGCATCCTGTTATAGTAGCCCAAATGGACGAAGGTAACATCCTGTGAGTACCTCCACTTGAACACCTAACATCTCTTCCTCCCAAACTAAACAGACATAGAAAGCCAAGATCTTGTCCTGCTGATATCAGTATTTATGTCACCAAATTCTTACAGTCTTTCAGAGTCAAGAATCTTGAAGACACTCCTGTCTCTCTCTCATTCTATTTCACATCTACCCTCACCTTTCCAGCACTGCTTCTTTGGATTAACCAATAGTCCTGACCGAACTGGCTCCTCCAGCCAGTTATACCATTCCTAGAAAAATCTGGAAAAGCACAGGTGTGATCATGTGATTCTTATACTTGAAAACTTCCTAGAGCTTTTTATTGTCTCTCAAATTAAATACAAGTCCTTTAGCCAGGTATCGAAGGCCCCAATAATTTCACCCAAACTACTTTTCCAAACTCATCTCCTACTACTCTCCTTCATAGGCACCATACTGTCACCGAACTTGACTACTCATGTTTTCACAACGTATCCTCCCCTTCCGCCCAATACCTTGTCCTCACTGAAGCTATCCCCACCCACCTAGAATGCGCTTTTTTTCAACCTGGCTGAAACCTACCTGTCCTTCAAAATTCTGATCCAACACCACCACTCCAGTGAAATTTCCCTGATTATTTGGGGTCACAGGTAATCTTGCCCTCCTCTGAAGTCTCATCATAAATGATTCACTCCTCTCTTATGACAATTTATTAGCTTTTTTCTTGGATTATAACCCTGTGTCTGCATGTGTTACATATAGACAGGGGCAATGTATTACAGTAAGTAGACTGGCTTCAGTCTCGCTCCTGTCACTCCTCAGCTGCATGGCTGTAGACAAGTTATTTAGCATCACTCACCTCGGTTTCCTTACATGAACAGAGATAATCATGCTGAGCACATAAAATTGTGGTGGGATTGAAGGAGGTGATGTGCATAAGGCATTTGGCACAGAGTCTGCCAGATGACTATTTTTATGTTCTACCTTTTTAATTCTATTTTTATGCTACCTTCCTTAAAAGGTAGTATATCTTGACATCACTGAACGGATAGTCAAGTAACTGAGGGCAGGTGTGTGTTTGATTCAGGGTGGGATCTTCCCTGAAACTGGTCTTACAGCAGATACTCAGAAAACATTTGTTCGAATGGACTGAAATAATAATGAGATTATAATGGAATCCAAAATGGTATTTACATGAACTCGAAGTATACCGTAAGTTTAAAATGAAATTGAATAGCTGTGGATTATAACATTGAAAATCACTCAGGAGTATCGTGTGAATAAAGGAACGGATATTAATTCTTTCTGATTTCATGAGCTCACTAATTAACAAAGGAAGATACTAAACAGTAAATTAATGAAATACAATATGACCTTGGCAAAAAATTGACCATTAAATTGATCAAAACAGTTCTTCCTTGGTGCGACTCAGGAAAGAGCCACAAGTAGATTGTACAGCTTCGAATGGCCACGTGGCACTTGAAAGATCAAATTAAATACAAGTCCTTTAGCCAGGTATTGAAGGCCCCAATAATTTCACCCAATTCCTGTTTCTCAGGAAGTCCAGTGAGGAGCTTGGTGGATACTGTCAAACAGGAAACGCTGCTTTCCCCAACCTAAAGGGGTCCCTCATACAATTCTGGGGTCACAACTGGTATCTTTTCTTGGGTTTATTGTACTCCTTACCAGAAGAAAGTGAGACTGACTGGATAACTTATTACTTAAAAAGACAGAGAATTTTTACTTAAAAAGACAGAGAATTATTTCTTTACTTCAGGTTACATGAGCGCCTTACAATCAGCATTAGCCTGAGGGGCTGTTTAAAGACTGATGCATTGCATACTCAAAGAGCAAAAGATACCATCCACAGTTCTGAGTATACATTCAGTTGTCTGGTTTTACCTTTCCTGCAGTTGACCTTGTAAATTAAAATTTCACACAACCCAGTTAAAATGTTCTGATATTTGGATTTACACTGAATATTTCATGGGTCAGGTTTTTAACTATTTTCTGATATCTTGTCATCGACTTACTATTGATAGAGAAAAGTTAAAGAGCCTGATGAGAATGTCGTTATTACATGTAGAAAAATCTAAAAGGGATGTGAACTTCCAAGGGAATCTGTGGTTGCCTAGGCCTAACCCTTTGATACTCTAGCCTTAAGTGATCTTTTGATGTCTAACTGGTAAAAGTAAATGAGCTTCAGTGTAGAAATGGTGAAAAGGGGGCCCCGTGTTTCAGAAACAGCAAGACCAGCCATCAGGACACCTGGATATAAAGGTAATTCAGACAGAAGAAGTAAGCGAGTGCAGGGCAGGTCTCATTAAGTCCCTTGGAGAGCACTTAGATTGCGTTGGAGAAAATGGCATTATTTCAAAGCCAGTGTCTGGTTAATTAAACAACAACAAAAGAATTTGCTGTTTCTTTATATTTTCTAGGAGGTTTCAGTGGTTCGTTGTACCAAGGAGCATGCCAAAAGTCTGAGACTGTACTATGATAATAACAAGTGGGGTTATTAAGCAATAATTAGTGGGGTCACTAAGCCTGGCTCCATGCTAAGCATTTTATGTAGAATGACCATTTAATCCTTGTTGCTCATAATGCAGCTCCATTTTACTGATGAAGAAACAGAGGCTCAGAAGAATTCTTTGCCCAAGGTCACAGAGCTACTAAGTGGCAAAGCATAGATTCTAATCCCGATGAAATGGCCACACAATGACCTTGCATGCAAGTGAACATGTAACACTTAATAAACACTAAGTTTATATGTAATTATAAAATAGAAAGGAAGCACACCTTTCTAATTACCACAGCTGCCCCGCCCTAAGATTTCACTGAGTGAAAGGTGACTGTGATAAATGAAAAAATTGTTTATATCTGAAGCTCTTTCCTGAGAAATGAAATCCCAAATGTGGGGAAGTGTTACCAATTTTAGTGACAAAACATATTTTGGAGATTCAGCTTGGTTTTGTATAACTGGAGATATGAACATTTATTCAGTTTTATCGAAACAGAAAATCATAATACTCTTAAAATCATACTCAACCCAAAGAAAAAAAGAGAAGGTAAGTTAAAGTGTAGTCTAAATCGGATTTAACCCCAGTATTGCAGTGCTTAGAAACTCTGAAAGTCATCATGCACAGGACTTTCATCTCAATCATGCATCCTTGTGTCTAAAAATACTTGCTGATGATTCTTAGAACTATTAGAGACGCCTCTTGAAAAAATACTAAGGATGCTTATTAAGAATTCACATGTCTTAATCAATGCTTACTCCATTAATAAATGAGGCTCCTGGTTATCAGAAATGGCCTTATGAGGGTATAGATTCTATCCTATTTCCTGCTAGAGGCTCTGAAAATAGGAACACATTTTTCTTCAGTATTTAAAAAGCAGACAAGCAAACGTTTTAAATGCAGCTAAAGTGATCCCCTTTTCCACAATCTATGCAGATAACAATACCTTCATAATTAAAGTACTATTATTACTATTTAATTGTCTGTTTCATTGTTTAATGAATAGGAACTAGTTAATTATGGTGATGGGGAAAGACAAAGGACAGTTTTCTAATGGAGGATGCAGAGCTCTAGTTCTTACAATGTGGGCTGCAAATGGCTTTATTTATACTTCTGAACATCAGAACCTAGATTCACACATCCTTGTCAAATTATGAATCTCTTTCGGCATGATTTGAAAATGTGTTTAACAATTTCTTTCTAATTTTGCATGATGTTTTAATGATATCATATTTATCTTTTGATAGATTAAAGTGGCTATTCTAGATACACTCACCAAACGATGCTGAGAGTCAGAGGCTCGCAACATCTTTTTAACCACTCCCCAACAAGAGCAGTTTTCAGATCCGTGAGGTCGAGGATTCACAAAACACAGTGAAAGAACAAGGCAGAGCTAAGACAAATAAAACTCTTCCTGGCCGGCTGTCTACACTATGGCTTTGTAGCCCCTAAATAGGACCTGGGTCTTGACACGGAATGTTCCTTACTGCCTCTGCCACCAACATCACAGTGACACCCATGGGTTTTCATGTCTACAGGTTCCATATTGAACGACAACTCTCATTTGTACAGCGCTCTGCAGTTTTCAAAAGCATTTTTTACACCTATCCTTTTATTTTTTTTGTTACAGCTTGTGAAGCATGCAGCTCAGATATTGTATACATCCTATAAATTAGGAAAGGGAGTCAATGACGTTGAGTGACCTGTCTTGATCTCCTGGCCAGTAAGTGGTACAGATGCTTCTCTAAAACCCCTAAAAATATGGGTAATTACATGAAGCAGTTCTCCACATGACAGTCACTATTGATGGTAATGTTTTGCCAAAGCAGCAAAGCAGAGAACAGAGGTGCCTGAGCTGATGGAGTGCCTACTTCATGAGCCTAATCATCATTGTGCAAAGAGGTGTTAAGAAATGCTGTGCAGTGATATACAAAATTTTGCTGAAATTTGCAAACATGTCTCAATGCAAAATTGTTCCCTGATGGACACTCAACCCAAAATAAATGGATTTAAACTGAATTTGTTATCGAACTTAATGTTTGTGTTCAGATACACAAGGCCACTTCTGGATGGGAGATGGGGAGCTCAGATGACACGTCTAAAAGATATTTAGGGGAAAAGCATTAATTCTATTATTCAGGGGGAAACAAATCCTGTAGGATAAAGTTATGTTTCTTAACTTTTGTTTCCCTCAATGACACTCTAGAAATGTCACCAATAAATTTATATACCAAAACCTGCCAACCTCCCTTCTCTCTCTCTCAAGGCTGTCACACTGCCAACTCATGCCTTTTACATCCCCTACACACAGGCGAAAGTAATACAAGTCATATTCACCACATGTGTCAGAATCTCCCACATGAGTAAATGCCAAGAACAGGGGAGAGAGTTCGGAATAAGCCCAACACTGTCACATGTACTTACTAAGCAGGACTTTTTTTAATGAGAGAATCTTACACATTGTCAATGTCCGTAATACGAATTTCTTCATTTAGAAACAATCTCAACAAAGAAAATATATGAAGTTTTTGGTCCCATAATATTGATCTCCACAGGTTTTTCATCTGACTTTTTTTTGGACTGATACATCCTTGTGCTTAATATTGATTTTAATATGCTTCTTTGCTGCTAAAAAGTTTGGTATTGTGTTTTCATGTGTAATAGTAAGTATTAAAGCAGAGGCTTCATATTGATTGTGCTACACTCCTGCCAAACACTATCTGTAGAAAGTATGTGTCTATCAATTTTTGTTCCCTCTTTATGACCCCATCCTATTAAATAATTCAGAGACAGTATTTCCAGGCATCCCACAAGTCTGAGCTGGGTGCAAACTGGGCTGTATGGCTTTCTTCAGCGATCTGAGGATTAAAATAGGATGTTGATGACTTGCTGTCCGATCATGACGCTACAGGAACACCAATTCTAGTGCCATTATTAGACCTGTTCTCACATTGTACAGATTATTATAGCCTACAAACAACTTAGGCAAATAAAATGAGTTAGCACAATGGAGATCTATTAGGCTTAGGAGATGTTGAAGCTTATTTGATATTTCTGTTTAGTGACACTATTAGGTGTCTAAGATATATAAATTACATATAGAAATAAGTAAATAAAGGAATAAAAGTTGATGTTTCTAATTATATCCATACCTGTAATATAGTCATATCTCCCTTACCAGATACATTCATATCAGTTGCCCTAAACAGGAATATTGACTCCGTCAACTCAAGATTTAGAAGCAGAGATAAGAGTTATAAGTCTTCAATTAATGTAACTAGTGCATCTATTTTTTAAATTTGTATTAAATTTATTGACTTGACATTGGTTAGTAAAATTATATAGGTTTTTATAATACAGTATCTGTATATCAAGGGGTGCATTCACCACCCAGAGCCTGTTCTCCTTCCATCATCATATATTTGACCCCCTTTACCCTTTTCTACCACATCCCTTCCCCCATTACCTTCTGATAACCACTAAACTATTTATTGTCTGTGTCTACGAGTTTTTGTTTGTTTGTCTTGTTCATTTGTTGCTTTCAGTTTTATATCCCACATATGAGTAAAGTCATATGGTCTTGACTTTTTCTGTCTGGCTTATTACACTTAGCATGATAATCTCAAGATCCATTCATGTTGTGGCAAATAGCAATATTTCATCTTTTCTTATGGCAGAATAGTATTCCATTGTGTATATATACCACATCTTCTTTATCCAATCATCTATTGAAAGACACTTTGGTTGTTTCCATGTCTTGGGCATTGTAAATAATGCTGCAATGAACATAGGGGTACATATATCTTTATAGATAAATATTTCCACAGATTTTTTGGGTACATACCCAGAAGAGGGATTGCTGGGTTGTATGGTAGTCCTATTCTTAATTTTTTGAAGAACCTCCATACTGTTTTCCATAGTGGCTGTACCAATTTACATTCCCACCATCAGTGTGTAAGGGTTCCTTTTTCTCCACAACTTCTCCAACACCTGTTATATTACTTGTCTTGTTGATAATAACCATTCTAGCAGGTGTGAGGTGGTATGCAATTGTGGCTTTGATTTGCATTCCCCTAACAGCTAATAAAGTTGAGCATGTTTTCATATATCTGTTGGTCTTTTGTTTGTCTTCTTGGGGGAAGTGCCTGTTCAGGGCCTCCGTCCATTTTTTAAATTGCATTGTTTTTTTTGTTGTTGAGTTGTACAAGTTCTTAATATATTTTGGATACTAGCCACTTATCAGAGGTGTTGTTTGCAAATATCTTCTTCCATTCAGTTGGTTGCCTCTTTGTTTTCTTGGTGGTTTCTTTAGCTATGCAGAAGATTTTTAGTTTGATATAGTCCCATTCATTTAGTTTTGCTTTTACTTCCCTTGCCTTTGAGGTCAAATTCATAAAATCCTCTCTGAACCCAAGGTCCATAAATTTAGTACCTGTACTTTCTTCCATGCAATTTATTGTTGCAGGACTTATGTTTAAGTCTTTGATCCATTTTGAATTAATTTTTGTTTATGGTGACAAAGAGTAGTCTAGTTTCATTCTTTTACATGTGGCTTTCCAGTTTTTCCAATACCATTTATTGAAGAAGTCTTCTTTTCTCCATCGTATGTTTTTTGTTATCTGCCCATACATTATGTGGGTTTATTTCTGGGTTCTCAATTCTATCCCATTGGTCTGTGTGTCTGTTTTTCTGTTAATAACTACTGCATCTTTATTTCCTTTCCTTGGTTATTCTAAAAATTTTAGTAACCGGCTTGGTGATAAGTGGCCTTCCATAAGCAACAGCCCATAAAAATACTCTGGGAAACCCAGAGACCAGAAAACTCGGACAACAGATAGATATTCAGGTGAGGAGCAAACTATTAGGAGAGTTTGAAATTCCTAGCAAAAAGGGAACGCAAGGAAGATAGGCGGCATTGGGGAGAATCAACAACAGGGCCCCCACAGGACCCCACGAGCACAAAATCTGACCTGTGGAAAATGAAAGGTACCAGGCCATCTACGTGCTAAGTCAGGGACACAATCACAAGAAAGAAATAAAATACTTTAGCTGCTAAAATTAGGATGCAAAGCGACACCTCAAAGGGACTGGGGAACTGAGTGTGTCCTTGAAGCTATGCCCGGGGAATGTTGATGAGAGGCCCGCACACGCTCACACTGAGGGACAGGATTGAGCCTTGGTTTTGGCAAAGTAGAAAACATGCAGTTGGGAGTGAAGTGATACCAGCAGCTGCAGGAGTAGAAACGCAAACAGGCTATTAGCATAGCAGGTTGGTACCTGGTTTTCTAAAGGCCCTTCCTATCTTCCTTCACTGATTTTCTATTAAAAGGCATGCACTGGTTCATCTACTGTGTGACTCCAAGAAACAAAGCCCATAATGAAAGCCAGACATTTGGAATAAAAGACTCGTAGTCCGCTTTTAGGTTAAATTTCCCAAATATCTGTGGCTGAGATACTTGCTGCTCAAAAGGCCTCGTTGTTTTAAAAGGGATGAACTTGAAGATATAGCAGACGTTAGTTAGAAAAGTAGGAATTGGGATCAGGAAAGAGGCAGAAGCAGCCGACAGGGAGAAAGATCAAGTTAGCAAGCCAAACGGAAGAACCATGCAACATAAGGCAAGCATTAATGAGAACGTTCGCAGCATGACCCAAGGTTTGGCCGATCACCAATCACTCAGCAAACTTTCCCTAAATGCTTACTTTATCTAACATATTGCAAAGATAATAAAGCATATACAACTAAAAAGACATGATCCCTGACTGTGGAACCTTATAGTTTAGTTGTAAAAAAAAACCGAATACATATAGATATATTGTAAAAATAAACAGTAATCTAATAGAGCTGGAGGAAGTACATTATTAGTGGTAAGAGCAATTAGCAGTATTGACATTGGAAGGGGAAAGCGTGTGCTGTTGTATAATCTAGGATGGCACAGGGGATTTCCCAAAAGAGTATAAATGAGAAAAGTAGCCCTAAATATCTCGCCAGTTGCTTTTCTACAATGCAATATCCTGGTGTGATTTTATCTTAGAGTACAGATTAATTTTGGAAGTGGATAGAAAGAAGAAAAATAAAAGAAGATAGAGATGAAAAATGTCTGGATAGCGTTACAACAACTGTTGCAATAAAAATAATATTTTAAATCTAATGCTTTTTGCAAACTATTTGGACGTGGCATAGCTAGGATTTTGATAAGGACCCAATAGTCCCCTTCTCCAATCCTCTTCATCTCCAAGTTAGTTCAGTGATGTCTAGAAGGCATTAACCAACCTGAACACACTAACGAGATTTTAAAAATCTGGGGTTTAAAGGTAGTGAGTGTAAGGTGGCCCAGGGCTGATGATGTCTCAGCCACTTTGCAGAAACTAATTCAATGCCTGTTGGGAGGCATGCACCTTCCAGCCAAGCCTCAAATAATTCCCATGAATAAAATTCTAATTAAAATAGCTTATTATTAAAAAGTTACAAAATAGATGAAAGACAAAGGCATATAACTAAGAGTCAGGAGAAACAACTCAACAGCAGAATTAAACCCGAAGAAACATAAGATATTGGAATTATCAGACACAGAACATAAAACACATGTGTAATATGTTTTAAGAAATATAAGACAGAATTAAAAATGTGACAGAAGAGGAAGCTATAAAGTTAACCAATGAGATTTTTTAAATAACCAAATAAGTTTTTTAGAAATACAAAATAAAATGCAAATGAAAATAATATAATAAAGTGTCAATATAACAGAAATGAAAATACAACATAAAAATAAAAGAACATGATATGTCTAATTTCTGTAATGTGAATATAAAATTTAATATGAAAAGGTCCACTAACTGTTAAACTATGCTAGATCCTGCTAAAGAGATAATTAGTGAATGGGAAGATAGATCTGATGGAATTACTCATGATATTTCAGCATAGACAATCAAGATGGAAAATAGGAAAGAAAGGTTAACAGTTAAAAAGAATGGAAGTCTAAAACATGTTCACTTGGAGTTACAGAAAAAGGACAGGAGGAAAGGCAATATCCAAAGAAGAATTGCTGAGAATTTTCCACAATTAATAAAAGACATAAAATATATTATTCAGTAAGCACAATAATTACCAAACAGGATAAATAAATGCAACCTAGCCACGTTTTAATAAAATGGATGAAGACAAAAGACAAAGATAAGATCTTAAGAGTAATCAAAAAGAATAGATTGTCTGGAATGACAAAATCTTGTTTCTAAACAGAATCAATGGAAGCCATAGGCAATAGTATAGTGTCTTCAAAACGTGAGAGAAAGATAACTGCCAACTTAAACTGCAAAACTTCAGTAAAGAGCAAGGTTGAAATAAAAAAAAACAAGTTTAACAACAAAACAAAAGCTTTCATTACAGGATATTCTAAATGCAGAAGGAAAATGATTCCAGAAGAAGGTCTGATACACAAAAAGATGGTGAGCAAATATATTGGTAAACATGTATGTGAATTCAAATATATATTTATTATATAAAATATGTCTAATTTGTGGAGTTATAAAAACAATATGCAGATATCTAATGGGAAACTAAACATACTACTAGTGAGGTGGGAAATTTAAAGTGTTCTAAGGTTCATGTATTATTCTAAGATATTGGTAAAGCTATACTGATCAACTTCAGATTTTGTTAGGTTAGGTATGGGTTATAAAATTTCAAGAGTATTCATGAAATAATAGAAATTCCAACAAGTGAAAAGTAATTATATGATAGCTTACAAGAAACTCAGTCACAGAGGAATGAGGAAGGAAAGAAAAGAATGAAAAAGACAAGTATAAAGCACAATGACATTCTAGAAATGAACACAAATACAGCACTAGTCATACAATGCTGTTAAACTCAAAAAGGTGTAGAAATAGATGTAGCCATAAACATAGACATAGAGGTCTAGTTATATCCTGCTTACAAGGTGCACACTTAAAACACTGAGACACAGAAAAGGTAAAAGCATAAGGATGGAAAACTTATACCAGGCAAATAATAACAAAAGGAAATGCTATTTACAATGTTAGTATCAAACAAACTATATTTCAAAG
>NW_017731436.1:2215401-2220268 GCF_001890085.2 Hipposideros armiger
AACCCCTTGCCTGCTCAGCGCACACAAGTGGCAGCACCCTGTGAGATTGGAATTTATGAGTGTTGAAAGCTGGGGCGTTTTAAACCTCAGTAGCATGTATTCATTCTGCTCTGGTTACTTGGGTTAAAAGTGGCAGCAGATTTTCTTCACTCTCTTTTCTTTGTCTTTGAAACTGTTAGAGGAAATTCCCGGCTGAAAATCAAAATGTGTGCTAACAATAACTCAATCAATTAGTAACAAGAAATACAAAGTATATATTTTGTTTCACGGAACAAAATAAAGATGGATACATTTCCAAAGAAGTCAGATATATCAGAAATGGTGGTGTATTTCTTCTTAAAAATAGAACTTAGGAAGGAACAGAAATCAATACTATTGCATGCATCGTGTTCTGTAATTCTAACAAGGCATCATTTGCAAAAGAGGGCCTTGCTATAGATACTCCAGAAACGTAAGCACCTGAAGACAAAGTGGGGTGGGCTAAGAGGGAAGGAGATGCGGAAATCCTCGGGCTGTGGAGGCAGGAACCCTGAGGGAGCATGAAGCTATGCATATGCGCCGTTCCTGTAGCTGGATCCTGGAACTGCCCTTGGGTCACTTCGGCTTCCTGTGTGAACTTAAAGTTGATTATACAAGGACATACGTGTACTGAATTTGTTTTATTATTATTTAACATAGTTATTTCAATTTTAAAAAATCATTGCTGTACTCTGCACAAACTATAGTGTTTTTCGGTGATGAATAAGAAAGAGGGATAACCCCCAAGAAGTCTCAACATTCTGCTAGGAGGGAAAACGACAGAAGCAATTATAAGGCAAACCTCAAACATAAAATACATACCAATTATAGCTGCGTTTGGATAATGTTCACCAGCAGTTTATGAACCACTTCAACATATATTATTGTATTTGTGCTTCACAACATTCTGCGCAGCAGATTTAGCATCAGGGAAAACTGAAGCTCTGAGGGACTGAGTGACCTTTCTGAAGTCACACAGTTTGTCAAGCCGCAGAGCTGGAACTAAATACCATTCTTTTTATTTCAAGTCCAGTTTTTACTCCATTACACCAAGTGGTCAATATACACTTATTACATATTTGGCACTCCACTCTCCCCTCAACAAAGCCATGGCCAAGCTGCAGAGTGGGGGGAGGGGAAGGGAGAGAGGAAGCAGGTAGAAGAAAAGCGGGAAGGACATGGGGGGTGGGAAAGATGAATAAAGAAATCTGAGTGGAAGACAGGAAATGAGTTTCTCCCCGGAAGCTCCACCTCCCCAAGTTCCAATGGCCCTTGTAATTCATAAGATTTCTTAATCAATTTAATTTTATGTTTATTTCCTCCTTGAAAAGTTCTCCCTCATGTCTGAGATTTCAAATTTTTTAGATGAAACATTTTCGTCTAACGTTGTTGTATGCCTTAGACTATCTAAGGTTAGATGAGTCTTCCATTTTATCTCATCTCTATCTATTCATACACTGAATTCTTTTTATCCTCCAGAGTTTGTGTCCTGCCCTGGAATTAAGTTGCTGAGGGTGACATATAAACTCTTTCAGGCTATGAAGAATCCATATCTCTATTTTGAAATCAGAAATCCTCACAGTCTAAATTCCAATGTTTTCAATAGAAATGATCAATTGTTTAAAAAAAAAGTTATGATAGTCACAGCCAATTTATAAGATCAGAAGCTTTGATCACATAGAGTAATTGATGGTTATAAACATTGAGTAATTTACTTTTATAAGCCTTTTATTTAATAAATCCATGACTAAAATTACAAGTGGTACAATACAATATTAATGCTTGCAGCTTTTAAAGATAATAATAAATAGAACACTGAAACCTCAATTTAATTCTTAAACAGCTTAATGAAGAGAATATACATGGCCCAGTTTTTATTAAAAAGATAACTTGCTGTGAAAATTGGAATCTATATTATAGAAAGTGAATTAAATTCTGAGTGATGAATTCTCTTTCTGGAAAGTTTTTTTTTTTTTTTTAATTTTAGGATACCACATAGCATATGGAAAAGGTCGTTTTAGAAGGATGACCTTGGGTTAGGTATGTTTTACCATGATCTCAAGTTTAAGAGCTAATTTTATAAACGATCTATCACTGCTTAGAAGGCATTTTTAGATTCTTTACCTTGTAAAACAGAAAAGAAGGGAAATTTCTTCAGTTCCTGGATCCTCTTTTAATAAGAAGTAACTAACTTTTGATTGGAGTCAACATCTCAACCCAGAGAGATCAAGAAGAGTTTAATTCGCCTTCATGATTCTATTTCTGATTTCATAGAACAGATCTTTCAAAGTCTTGTCAGCGGCTATCCGTGTACGGCCTGAGTCAGCCTTTTGTGACTTCCGGGTGCTCAGCATTCATCAATGCCGCTTCCTACATGGTGCAGCGGTCGCTACTACGGAGAAGGCAATATTACCGGAATAATAGTGCATGATGGTGCTGGACAGGCACATTCACACGGGGCGTAGATAACAAAAAAACAGACGCCTGTTACAGTGGTGTGCTTTTAAAGAGTGCAAGTACTTAGTCAATGGGCGTGCTCTAAATTTGACAGCTGAGCTCGAACAGGCGCAGACAAAGCCTTCATTTGTCCTTGTGAACTGAGGAGCAGTAGAATTTTTCTCCATATATTTTCCTGTTGCTCTTGTTCAGCGAACATGCATGCCACTTTTGGAACACAATGGAACATTGGTCCACTAGGTTGAAAACTGAACTAAAATTTATTTGGAATGATAAGTTGTTGTCCCTCATACCCAAGTTATGGGAAACTTTGCAGCAAAATTTGCATTTTTCCATCTTTTCAGGAAATATGTCTGGACCCAATACAAAATCTATGGCAAGTCCAAACAATGATATTGCTAGACCAAGAATAAACATGTCCTTGAATGAGTAAATAAATTACTTAGAGCAAACACATCAATTAATATTAAGAAGAAAAATAGAGGATGATTTAGAAAATAAGTTTCCTAACATGATTATATGAATAAGGCTGAAAGTAAAATCATATAAACCAAAGGTACACTATAAGAGACAGCTAAGTTCTAATTATTAATATTTGTAATTTGCATGCCAAATAAAAAGAAATTAGTCTATATTCTTTAAGATTCTGCCAATGTAATGAACATCCTTACAATACATAAAAAACAAAAACAAACAAAAGAGAAAACAGTAAAGGCATCTGAGGATTTATCAGGNTAACATGATTATATGAATAAGGCTGAAAGTAAAATCATATAAACCAAAGGTACACTATAAGAGACAGCTAAGTTCTAATTATTAATATTTGTAATTTGCATGCCAAATAAAAAGAAATTAGTCTATATTCTTTAAGATTCTGCCAATGTAATGAACATCCTTACAATACATAAAAAACAAAAACAAACAAAAGAGAAAACAGTAAAGGCATCTGAGGATTTATCAGGTATATATATATATATATATATATATATATATATATATATATATATATCCTGAATAAATGACTTGAGATTTATGAAATGTTTGACACCCTGTATTTGAAACCTTGATTTGAAGCTTACTGAATGTGCTGGTGTTCTTCTAGTTATACAGGCTATTTTCTGGATGGATGACTTCCAGAAGAGAATATGCATGTACTTTTACCTTTTAATGTTTGACTTGATTCCTAATGGTCTTGTGGTGAAACAGTGCTACAAACCAGAGAAGTTTAAGTGCATCAGGCACAAATGCAAGTCTGCTGAGGTTGTGGCAGAGTAATATAGAACACAGATCACCAGGTCACCCACATGCCACATTCTAAGTGACTGTATTATGCTGAATCAGAATATGTTATTGTGCTCTTAGGCTGTTAATAGTTGGCTATCATTTCAGTGACAAACAAAAACATGAAAGAAAAAGAAAGCAATCCATCTATTACATATAACATAGTAAGATATATGCAACATATCAGACTCAACATCAAGATATTTTTGTTAATACCTTTTGGAAAGCACACTAAAGAATGAGGTATTGTTTAGGTGATTCGTCTTTCACTTGATTTACCCAATATTTTCATTGGCTCAACAAGACTCTCAAATGAAAACTGTCCAGAGACAATTAGCAGTGTGTCTACTTCCTCTGTGGTCTTAAAACTTGGATTGTCAGATATCAAAAGGGTATAGGCAATCCCTGCTGTTCTTTATGGCACGTTTTCCCACTCTGCTCATTCAGAGTGTCTAATTAGCAGCCACACTTATTTCTCATTGCCTTTAGCTCCTCAATCAAGGATTTCTGCTGAAGGAACCCTGCTGCTGGTGCTAGAATTTAAAAAAAAAAAAAGACAAGAGACTCATATTCATGTAATCAGCCTATAAATACCACCCCTTCATCACCAAAAGAAAAAGTATGATTATTCCTTTTCTCTTTCACATGCACTGCTAAGACATCCTTATGTTATTTTCCCCTTTTATGTCTGAACTCGGTAATCCTTGGGACAAGATGGACATAAGGGACAGGACAGAAGAAAGAAAAAAATGGAAAATCCTTAGGGTCAAGTGAATTTTCTATAAAGTATAGGAAGATAGACAAATATCCATGTCGTTGTCATCAAGGACATTTGTAGTCTGTAAAAATATAAAATATGTCTAAAACAAATCACCCTAAAAACCAAAAACTTTGAACAAAACCAGCAAAACTGTATTTGTTACTATTTAATTGGTAATTTCAGCTAATGCATTTATAAAATTGGTCAGATAGATTGAGTCATTCAAAAATAGCTAGTGAGGTCTAAAGTGCCAAGCACTTTTTAAAGCAGTGGGGATAAAAGAGCAAGCAGATGATCATTGCATCTAGAAGTTTAAGGAAGAGAGAGATAAGAAACAGGCAATTGAAAAAT
>NW_017731436.1:2220789-2222234 GCF_001890085.2 Hipposideros armiger
AGGGATTTCCTAATAGAATTGACATCTCACCTTTATCTGAAATGATAAGTAAAATTTAGTAAGGCAAAGGAGAAACACTTCTGGAATGGTGGAATAAGGACCTCTAAAAATCCACTCCTCTATTGCTTCTCGGCCTTTTGGCTAAGATCAAGTGTAAAAATCCACTCCTCCATCAAAGCAACAGGAACACTTGAAAAAAATAGTCAAAAGTTACTTTTTTTGGACTACAGAATTTACCAAAGACTTGCAAAAATCTAAGGATGATTATTCACAAAAAACAGTTGAATCTTGATAAAAACAACAGGTGTTGTGGTGTTTTAACTTGGTCTGTCTCCAACCACCTCTTCCCAGCTCTGGGGCAGCCTTGAAAGACAACAGCCTCACAACAGCTATAGCTGTAAGAAACAGCAGCCTTACAGCCACTGGATGTGGGCACCATGGGTTTGCAGCTCACAGCCCACTCTGTGCAAGCATTTGTAGAAAACAATAAGCAACAATTGTTTAATATCACAGCTGCCTGAGGCAGTGATTCCAGTTAGAGCTAACAAACTGACCAAAATGTTTAAAAGAAAAACACTGGGAACTGAGATGTTGATAGAGGGTTTTTAAATTTCCAATATGTTCCTTGAAATCTAGAAGGCCAGGCTTATGTGCAAGACTATGCATATGCCCAGGAAAGACCTGAGAAAGTCCTGATCTCTTATCCCTGACTGACCATGAGGTTCTGTGCAAGCAGGAAGTGAAAGCTAAGGCAGAGTTGTCAAGTGCCAGTAAGAACATTGAAGGTGTGCCTCAACACACACAAAGAGCCCCCCTGAAAAGCCTGGAAGACTTATGGGTTCTGTTCATTGGCTGACCACTAGGCTAACCAAGCAGGGACATCAGTGTCCACAAATGATAAAGAATACAGATTATATAGAATTAGCCCAGGAAAGTCACTAAACAAAGAAACAGTCACTAAGCAAACAAAAACACCTCCTGGAATAAGGTGTAGGGAGAGATCAGATTTCTAGACTTGCCATATTATATTATTTTAAATATTTAGTTTTGATAAAAAAATATGAGCTCTGAAAAGAAACAGGAAAGTATGACATATACTCAGAAAAAAAAAAGAGCAGTCAATAAAAAAATGTCCCTGAGGAATTCCAGATGTTGGATTTACTATACAAAGACTTTAAGACAGCTACTAAAAATAGGATTAAAGAATTAAAGAAATCTATGTGTTAAAAAATTAAAGGCAAGTGTAAGAATTCTGTCTCACCAAATAGACAATATCATTAAACAGCTGGAAATTATACTCAAGTAGAAATCCTGGAGGTAGAAATTATAATAACTGAAAAAAATCACTAGATGTGTTAACAGCAGATTTGAAACATCAGAAGAATTAACTAGCCACTTGACTATATTTCAATTGAGATTATGCAGTCTGAAGAACAGAAAAAAAA
>NW_017731436.1:2223499-2235769 GCF_001890085.2 Hipposideros armiger
GATTGTTTTAAATTAAGGAGTTAATTGTGATCCCCTTAATAACAACTTAGAAAATAATTGAAAACAATATAGTAAAAGAAAAGGAGACAAAATGGTACACAACAAACTGACTAAGCCAAAGAAAGCTGGAATAGAGAAATATCTGTCTGTATATTTTCCCAGCATGTTAGAATGAAATTAGAAATAAGTACCAAAATAAAAATATAAAAAATAGAAAAATAGGAGGAAATTTACTAGCCTATGTATCTCTGAGGGGAGAATCAAGAACCTCGAATGTGGAGCCGTTATTATAAAGAGCAGAGAGCTGACTCTCAGAGGATTACATGCAAACCTTGAAACCTCATAGAATTTGCCCATGGATTTCTAAATTGCTTGGGACTGGAGACTTCCATTATCTCCTTTATTGAACCAGAATGTCTGTAACTGTTATCCTATACCTGCCCCAACATTGAATTTGGGGGGCAGATACCTTTTCTTCTTTGGTTCTAAACATTTTAAGACTGTAAAATTTACCTAGGCAACAGAGCTTGTGGAAATACTGATTCCTAGGCCTCCTAACAGATATTGTGGTCCAGCCGATTAGAGACAACAACCATGAATCTGTATTTTAAAAGACACGCCTGGTAACTCTCATGCAGTTAGTCTGACCATGATTTGAAAATCCCCAATTTAGTGTGTACAGGTCCTCGATGAGACTTCCCATTCACTAGGGATTACCATCGGGGTGCAAGGACCCAGGCTCCAGCAATACCAGGATGGCTTGCTTAGAACAACCTACAAAGCCAGCTTGTTCTGACAATGCTTTAAGCTGTGAGGCCCTCACTACAACTCTGCTACATCTCACGTAGAGTAGAAGCACAGGGAAAATATCAAGGTCCTTTCTTGTATTCATCAGCCCTTCAGAATCACTTATATCATCAGTAGTTTGGGCTCCTGAAGCCATTAAGCAAGGTTAGCTTCCCAGAGAATTTCAGTAAAGCCACTCACTGTTGGTGGTGTGGGCGGTTAGGTCAGAGTTTTCAAGAGCTCTGCTTAAGGACACAGCAAGAGATGCAATAGCTGCTGGGAAAACTCTCTTGGACTCCTTTGAGAAACTTCCAACCTCACAGTTCATGAACATCACTAGAAGTCACTACGCAGCTGACAGGGGCCAGCCACAAGTAAAGCTGAAGTGCCGGAGGGAGGTCAGCATTTTCCTCTTCAGGTTCCCTCCAACCCTCTCTTATCCTCTCATGGAGCCAGCAATGGGCAGCACAGTCTTGTAGTTGTTTTGAAGTCTCCTTCAAATGACACTAAGGGCACAATGCCACTCCATGTCTGTGTGACACCAGTAAACAAGGCTCTTCCCTGCTGAAAACTCTTCAGTTATTTTTTTCATAGCAATGAAATCTAAACGCCTTTGGCCTGGCAAACAAGACACCTACAGTCTCGTCCCTCCTAACCTCCTAATCAATTTTTGTCCCTACCTTCACCCCAAGTCCACATCTACAGCTCACAGACACAATCTCCCTGGCACCAGAATGAACCCACTGGGGCATGGCTAACATCACCTTATCCTGCAAACCCAGCGTCCTTTACCCCTTTCAAGGCTGAGTAGACTGCGCTAACCATCTTCAGGAAGTGTCATTCCCTCACCCTGCAATGTGAACAGGGCCACCACTCTTGCATACTGATGTAGGAGTCTCACCTCAGGAGTCTCCAACTCTTTATCATTTTATTTCTCCACTTGTCGCACTGTATTGTAGTCTTCATCTTACCACCCTATCTCCCTCTCTCAACAGTGAGCCTTTTGAGTATAAGTACTGTGCATGCTTCTATCAGATAGTAAGCATTCAATAAGCCTTGGATGGATAGATGGATGGATGGATGGATGGATGGATGGTGGATGGATGGGATGGATGATAGGTGAATGGATGGGTGGATGGATGATGGATGGACCGATGGATGGATTCATGGATGACTGAAGCAATCAATCAATCACCAGGCTTTTAAACAGGCACTTCCATGTGCAGAGAACTGAGTCCTCAGGATACTTGAGATTAGTCAAAATATAGTACAAGAGACTATAAAAATAAAACTGAAGAAGATATATCATAATATAACATCATACCCCAGGGAAACTTTATACTGAGACGACTATCTTCATTGGCAATGAGAATAGGAAAGCTGTTGCTGGACTCCATTCCTGCCAATAATTAACAGAGTTGGCTTTCCAGCAGTTGGCAATGTTGAGAACTGGATGAACAAGCCCACTGTGTCCTTCAAGAGTCTGGCAAAGAGAGTGTTACTGAAAACTTCAAGCTCAAGAAAGAGCTCCCGTCTGGTGGTTACGTCCCATCTTCATCGTGGCGTTGACACAGGTCTGTAGGGCACTTTGCACTTGGCTCCACCATCAGTGCCTTTAAGCTGCTTAACATGAAACTCTCCACAGGTTGCAAACCCTCTGTTCCTGGGCTCCCACCACCTAGCAGACTTGAGACCTGGTGTTTGCAGGGTACTTGATTGGATGGGTGTCAAGATGGCTGAAAGCAATCCTAAGAGCTGCTATGCAGTTAGCACCTGTCACACTATCAGCTGTTTGCTAATGGCAGGGTGAAAACTTGACCTGTGACAATTCCCTGATGGCAGCACCCCTAAAAAGGGGCCCTCTTTCCAAACAAAGGCTTCCAGGCTGTCACGCACAACTCCACCCTCAGTGCGTTCTTTGAAAAGGTGACAATTTAGAGACATGCTCTTCTTCACCTCCAAGAATCTGTTACTGATAAATGTTGTAAGATAATTTAATTTTTTTTAAAATCACTCCATCTTTCAGACCCTCTCTTTCTTCCATTTGAATTTAAGACATGCCAGAATGAGCTCTGAAGTATTATATGTGAAAATAGTAGCTTGAAAATAGCATATAAATTTAGAGCTCAAAGCAAAAGGAGCTAATTAAGAAGCTGCCTTTTCCCCTCCTTTTCTGCCTTTTCTTCCCACTGAGCAGCTCTAAGTACTTGATGTGGCATTGGGTTTTTATTTATTTATTTTTTTTTAATGATAGCCTATGCATCATGCAGACCTCTCCCTGAGATAGATTGGCCTGGTACGTAAACAGCTTGTGTGCTCCCGGGGCAGTGTGTGTTTTATTCTGGATGGAGCTCATGATAAGAAACTGAATTTAGAAAGCATTTTGCAGGAAACTGAAGTCAGCTACTAAATAAAATACAAAGGAAGGGCTTTAAAATGTGTTCTTATTCATTAGAATTTAATGCATCAGAAGTTATTTTATGTCTAAAGTGAGAAGGACAGGAGTAAAAGAATAGGCTTCACAAAACGAAATCCCCTGAAGACATTTATATTTTTCTTCCAGAATAAAATAAATTTGAAGAGATAAATAATTTCACATGAAGTAAATGCACTGCATGTTCGAAGAATAAACACAATGAGTTCCGTTCTTGCTCTACCCAACCCACAGCAGTGTATGTTTAGCCTCCTCTTGGAAATACAGTCTTGCAAAGTTTTATGTTGTGCAGGGAAAATTGAACTTGAGCTGATTGGAATTGCTGCTTTATTATCCACTTTACCCTGTGGTCCCATAACAAACAATACACAGCCACATAAATGTCTAAGTAAATGTTACCTTTCCCAGGCTTTAACTCCAGAGATCACTGCTTTATACCTGTCCAGCACCCTGGGTCAAGGCTGAATGAATCCATGAAGGTCAAGAGGAGGTTACTCAATAGAGAACAACCCATTACAAACATATCTGCATGCTTCTTGTTTGTGAGGGAAAGGTGAGTGAGAAAAGGGGCTGCTTTCCACCCAGAAGTCTACACCTGGTGACTAGAACGAAGCCCATGGGACAGCAGCACAGAATCACCTGGGAGATTGTTAGAAATGAAGACACCTCAGAGGGACTGAATCAGAATCTGGATTTAACATCCAGTGGAGCTCACACACATTAAATCCAAGAAGCACTGACCTAGGGCACAGTCTCTGTCCTAGAGGAGCTCATAGACTCATTGGGGTGGCAAGGAATGTGAGGACAAAGTTAGAGCATGATTCAAGGACCTATATGACATTTCATGGGCAGTGAAGACATTAAATGCTTTTGAGGTTCAGAAAGAAAAGAAAGATCACAGCCGAGGACAGGATGTTGCACAGACCTCCCGAGGTAAGCCTCAGTGTGAAAGCGTAACATGGGGGCGATTCGGCAAGCCAGGGGTAAAGGGGGAGAGGACACTCCCAGAGAGAACTATCTGGCTTCATACACGGGGCCCGACAGAAACAAAGGCACAGAGGAGAACAGGTGAGGCCTGTTTGAGGAGCTGGGTGTCGGACAGAAAGGGAACAGCCACTCATTCGTGAACACTTGGGGTGCGTGTAATGTCTTTAATGTACTGGTCTTGCACAGAACTTTCTCTCATACACATAGAATCGTGAAAATGAAGAGTGAATGTTACAGACTGAATTGCACTCCGGCCCCAAATAAAAACCTCACATGTTGCCAGCAGAGGCCTTTAAAGAGGTAATTAAGGTTAAATAAGGAAATAAAGGTGGGGCCCTGATCCAAAAGGACTGGTGTCCTTAGAAGTGGAAGAAACCCCAGGGATGCATGTGTACATGGAAAATCCCTGTGAGGACGCAGGGAGAAGGTGGCCGTCTGCAAGCCAAGGAGAGAGGCCTCAGAAGAAACCAAACCTGCCGACACTTTGATCTTGGGCTTCTGGCCTGTAGAGCTGTGAGAAAATAAATACATGTAGTTTAAGCCACCCAGTCTAATTGTATAATGGTAGGCTTAGCAAACTATTGGGTTGTTGGAACCGTCGTAACACATTTTTGCAATGAAAAACAGAAAAAATACGTCATGGCTTTTCTGACAACCCAATATTACAAGGAAACATAGGTTGGAAAGCCATGTTGATGCATAAGTAAAGTATGAACTTGAGTTTTCAGTTCATTAATAATGTTTGAAGATAATAATCTAAGCAAGGTGGATTGAAGAAAGATTGGAGACAGGGAAGAAAAAATTATCATGAAGTACTTGGGCACTACTGGCCCAGCAAGGTGGGGAAGAAAGAAAAGCAGCGATGCAGGAGCTGTTGGACAGAAAGATGGCGTAGGATTGCTGGATTTTAGAACAACATGGGTTGTCACCATAGCAACACTTACATCAGCCTCTTCATTTAACTGCTGGGGAATCCTTGGCCCAGGATATATATATATATCCAGTGTCATGGGCTGGTGACTTATGAAGCCACACAGGGTCCCACACTTAGAGGTACCCCACATTTAGTTTAATACTCTGCTGTTGCCACCTTTTTTAAAAATGCTATTCTTAACAGCTTTTGAACAAAGAGCTCTGCATTTCCATTTTTCACTGGACTCTAGAAACGGTAAAGCTCTTCCTGACCGGTAGTGTGACTGCATACTTGAAGGCTTCATACTTGAAGCCTTCACTGTGAGAGCGCTGCCCCCGCCAGCCTGACGTCAGCCCACACCTCCTCTGCCTTCCCATGGGGCCCAGCAGCACTGGACCAGAGGAGGAGGTGGGAGAGAGGAGCCAAAAATAGCCACCACTGAGTTAAAAAAACTGAAGGAATTATCAACAATATGGTAACCCAAAGTGGAGAGATTCGTTTTAAAGGAAGGGTAATACATTTGGGAGGTTTGGGGGGTTTGGGGGTTGGTTTTCTTTTGCTCTGCCTTGGGTTTTGTGTGCTTGTTTGTCTTGCTTTGATTGGTTTTGTTATTGTTTTGTTTTGTTTTTTGGACTAAAAACAGACCATTCGGATAAAATAATTCAACAAGAAGCAAATTTGTATTGACGATCAGGAGATATTGTAAAAATATATACAATAATTTATGTCATACCAGAATGGTGAGAGTATTCTTAAAAAAGAAGCCCTGGAAATGGATGAAATCTATAAGGGAAAGAATTTAAAGAAAGAAGAGAAAAAAAGCAGGGACATTAGCGTTAAGAAATTAATAGTATAAGAAGTGACATATAAGGGGCCAGAGAAGGAAATGGGAAAAGAAAATGAGATTAAGAATTGAGAAGGAGGGCCGGCCGAGTGGTGCATTGGTTAGGAGTTGGCTTGGGACGCCACCTCTGAGCAGCAGGGCCCCGGTTCAGCTCCCACATGAGGGCCAGTGATGCTGTGCCCTCTACAGCTAAGCTGGTGAACAACAGCTCTACCTGGGGCTGGGCTGCAGTGAGTCACCGGTGGCTGTCTAGTGGCCGGCGACCGATCTGCCTCACCTGGGAAGAGCACAATGATAATACCAACATGGGCCAGTGAAGTGACGTCCTCCACAACTAGACTGAAGAACAAAATGACAACAACTTGTCTGTTTCCCTTCCCCGATTCACCAATGCTGTTTCCCTCCTCCAATTCCCCAATAAAATCTTAAAAAAAAAAAAAAGAATTGAGAAGGAAATCAATGGAAAGTAATATGAAATTCAAAGGTAGAGGGTTTAAGAAGGAATGGTCAGTAGTTTCCAATGGCGAATAAAAAGAGGCATGAGAAAAATATCATAATTGGCAATTAGGAGTTTATTGGCAAACTTGACTGCATATTCAATACCATCAGAAAGGTTAGACTAATTGTATGGGATTAGGTCTGAATCTGATGATTGAAAAATAGCTAAAACAGCTTATTTGGATCAGCTGGAGCAAGAAAACTCAAGTAAAGAAAAAAAAATGTTTTTCCTAAATAGAAGCCAGCATATATCTTAAAAAAGAGAAGAAACAGGCAGTTTGGAAAAAAACAGAGATTAAAAATATTGGGGAGGCGAATGGATAATGAAGAGAACAAGGGTGAAGAGAGATGGTGAATGTTGGAACCAGAGACAGAGTGGCTGACTTCAGAAAAGAGAAATGTTTGTTTTTCCTCTCTGAAAAGGTGAAGAAGAGAAAAAAAGGGTAGATATGTAAAACAGAGTCACTTCAAAGGACAACGGAGAAAGCCACTTGCTGAAGTGTTTTGTTATAATTACAATTTGTTTTCGACAAATATTGGGGGCCGAATGGGCAGCCTATCATGGACATGCTATGAAAATGAAAGTTTTAATCATCTCACATAAACCCCTTTCCTAGAAACAATGTTATGCAGCCGACTTGCCAAGGGAGAATAAACAAACTGCTTATTCAGCAGTATGAAATATAGCATCTTTTGAATATTTCATGGCAAGGCTTCAGGTATAAAATTTCAGGAGTTGAAATCTGTAGAGTAATAAGAAAGTGAAAAAAAAAAAAGAAAAGAAAATTATCAGCAAAAAATATTGTGGAGGGAGGCCAAAACTAGCGAACTGACCAAATTATGGAAGAAGAATAGAATCATTTATTATGAGCCTCAGAGTTAGAGGTTCCAAGGGCACACACAGACACACACATGCGCGCGCACACACACACACACACACACACACACACACACACACACGCCCCAGGCACTTCTACTTCTACCTAGTGTATATGTTTTGAGAAACGCAGATCATCTACCGTGACTTAAAATCAGCCACTTGCTATTTTTATTGGATACCAATGAATTAAATGTATCCTATTAGAGATGGGCTTTAGGTAAAGAAGTTAGAAGGGGTTTCTTAAGAATTTCTCATTTGTCTATTTAGTCCTCGACAATGTTCACTCTTTAAAGTAAAAAAGAGGCACCTGCCTGGCAGCTTTCTCTAACCTCACCCTAAAATAGCTAAAAACATGCTGAAAATTTCCTTGAACTCACAGGACCACACAACCTAAGCCCAAAGGAAAAATCTAGTTCCAGAATCTGGGAGGAATTGCCAATGAAAGGAGGGCGAACGGGTCTGGTTAAGGGAATTGATCAGTGACCTATGTGTAACCACATGAAACGAAGCAGCCCATGGAGGAAAGACAAAACACACTTTCCCCCACTGTCTATTGCCTGCTCAGATCAGATACCCAGGACCAGTGTTTGTGCACTAGCCACACCCCCTCCTCTAAGAGGAGCTAAGCTGTCTCACTTCTCACCCCTTCCCCTCCCCGCTCTACAACTGACCTCATCATTTCCAAGGAAGGGTGAGTCTGATGTGTCGCTTGGGTTTCAGGGAAACAAGAGTGAGGACTAATGGTTTTTAATGGAAGACGTGTAGAGTCTGAAACTGATTTCCTAAGCAGATCTTCGTTGGGTTCTTTCGCTTCCGGTTAAATGGCTTCACAGTGTTTTCTCTCCTCCCCCCTCCCCCCCCCTCGCCTCTAACATGTGAAGGAGCTTCCTGAAAGATCCATGACGACCCTGGTGGAGTTCAAGGCAGAGAAGACATGGAGCAGAGCGCTTAAACCTGCTTTCATTGCAGCCCTTTACCACAAGGCAGAGGCCTCTGTACACATCTCTGCTGGGCACTTTGTATTTTTTAGAAAACTTGTGGAATTCACTCCCCAGTTTCCACGGGGCCTCCCCAGGGTTCCTCTTAACACCCATTAGGTTTAATGATTTAAATTTAATATATTAGAAGTTTGATGATTCATTTTAAAAGCAAATAAACTAGTATCTTTTAAATAAATAACAATACATGTTCATAAGATTACAAAATGCATATATAAGCGAATGTTTAAGAGTTAGATGTGTTTTAAAATGAATATCGCATAAAACTTTATACCTTAGCTGTATTGTTCTCTTTTCTGATATCAAAGTCTGAAAAATATTATTTAGCATTAGTGAGAAAGGATGGGTAGAAAGGGTTAGAGTGCAGGGGCCTCTATAAATCTAAGTCCAGGAAAATGTGAGAGATGCTGTAGGGTAGAGCTACCATTTAGTAAAGTAGTATGACACATTAATAATGTTTACCAAATTCTTTACTTCCTCTCTCCTGCAGCCTGCCCAATTTTTTAAAACGTGAGTTCATTAGAGTCTAGAATCCTAGAGGTGGGGAGAGAAGTTGTATGACTGAAGATAGCTGTCTGTAGAAAACATGATCTCTTATTATACAGGTAAGATGTAACATGCTTATAAATGAAGATTTTTTTTTATTTCACTTGAATATGGAGGTTCATCAATATATATTTGACTATGTCCTCAACCAATGTAATGACCAATGAGATTCAGGAATGTCATGCCACTGCATAACTTTCACAACTTTTTCTGACATGCTGCCTAGACATCTGCTCCCACAGATTAACCCCATTCCTACAGATCAAGCAAGTCTGGAGATGGAGGCAGTCTTAGGAGAATACAGGGCAAGATCATGACCATGGACCTACAGGTCAGGCAGGGATGGGTTTGCGGCTTAGTTGTACCGTTTATGAGTCGTATAATCTTGGAGAAGTGAAATGCCTTCTCTGATCCTCTAGTGTGTCTAACTCTCCTGATGTATCAAAGGAAGCTAATACCCACACCTCCCTCATTATGTGGGTATGGGAATTAAATTGAATAATGAGTCCTTAGCCAGGACCTGGCATAGAGCAGAATCTTGGTAAGTGCTGACCATGACCAGTTGGCTCCTCTTTAGAAGTATTTATGAGACAGACTCATTCACAAACCCCAGGTTAAAGCGTAGCCATACTTGTCTTAATATACCCACATGGAGTATAGCTCTACTATTGTAGAAAAAGAGAAATTGGATTTCTTCACAGGGATGACAGGCATGTTCCAGAGTTTCAGCAGAAATGGCATGCAAATAGAGAAATGGCAGTGTCCAAATTGCAAAAGCAGTTGCTCTTTCTGAAGTGACATTTCCAGGAGAAAAATAGCATTGTTCCACACCGCTGATGACAAAGCTACAATCAGTGATTAAAATACTGAATATATGTGCACTTGAGGAAACTATTATGACTGTTAGACAAGCAAGTACTTCAGTAATGACCAGCAAGAATCAATGAACGTGTAGCTGTATATCAGCTGCATAGTGACATTTTACAGACCTCCGTACTTTCATTGAGGTCTCCTTCCCACCCAACCATCACCATCTTTCTATGTCATTTAGCTACTCTCAGAAACAATACAGGAAGTGGGGATGGTGAAGGGGAGTTAATAATGAGGTATTATGTCTTGGGTTATTTAGAACCCAAAGTATATGGATTGGTAAGTGGCAGGGGACTATCAAGTTAGGAAGAACTCTGTGAGAAGAATATGTAGGGCGGTGTGGTTACCGTGGATTCCTTCAGTTAAGAAGATGTTAGAGAAATATTGAGATGTAAAAAGACATGGCTTTGAGGCACTGGTAGCAGAATACCTTAAAGAGGGTGGAAATCATGATGAAAACAAAGAAGGATGAGCTAAGGATGGGTTTCCATGAAACTAATGATGCATAGTAATACAGTAAGACACCAAAAATTTGATTACATAAAATGCAGAGTTATGTAATTATGACATCAAACTACACAATGTAAATCAATGCTGCTCCTAGCCACTGTTTGGCACCACCTGATGAAGGCTACCCCCTCCACTTCGACATTGATAGGAACACTTCTGGGTTCTGTAGCTGGCTGATTTCCAGGACAGTGACAACATTCCCAGGAGTCCCCTAGGTGGATGATACTAGTTTTATCTGCCCGATTTGGCAAAATTGAACTGAGACAATCCTGGAACAAGGAACCATCTCTCTTCCTCCATGCTTCCCTAGAAGCCTAGCATTCCTTTGTTGGCCTTTCCCTCCTGTCATCCCAAAAAGATAAGAACATAAACTGCCCCTGCTACAGAATTCAGCTGTACAGAGGAAGGGTTCATTGTTATATGAGAATTAGCATTATTATGAAGAGAAGTTGTGGCTTTAAAGTAACTATATTCAAATTAGAGGCAGAAAATAGATCAGTCTACAGAAATCTGAATTAGTAATGTTGAATAAGTTCCAAAACACTCCCAGATTTGAAACAGGAAAAGACCAAGGAGAGAAAAGATGATAGAAAAATAAATAAAATTGCATAGGATCAAAATTAAATCTTAGAATTTTAGTTGTTTCTCAGGAATACAAAATAATCAGAACAGGAGAGAAAAAGAAACCATCAACAAAACAGAAAGGCAACCAACCAAATGGGAGAATATATTTGCAAACAACACCTCTGATAAGGGGCTAATATCCAAAATATATAAAGAACTCAAACAACTCAATAACAACAAAAATACCCCAAACAATCCAATTTAAAAATGGGCATAGGACCTGAACAGACGATTCTCCCCAAAAAATGAACAGCAAACAGATGTGTGAAAAAAAATGCTCACTTCAATAGCTATTCGAGAAATACAAATCAAAACTACAATGACATACCACCTCACACCTGTTAGAATGGCTATTAACAAAACAAGTAATAACAAGTGTTGGAGAGGCTTTGGAGAAAAAGAAACCCTCATACACTTTAGAAGGAATGTAAATTGGTACAGCCTCTAGGGAAAACAGTACAGAGGTTCCTCAAAAAATTAAGAATAGAACTACCATATGACCCAGCAACCCCTCTTCTATGTATCTATCCCAAAAATCTGAAAACATATATCTGTAAAAATATGTACCCCCTATGTTCATTGCAGTATTATACACAGTGGCCAAGACATGGAAACAACTGAAATATCCTTCGAAAGATGATTGGATAAAGAAGATGTGGTACATATATACAATGGAATACCACTCAGGCATAAGAAAAAAATGAAATACTGCCATTTGTGACAGCATGGATGGATCTTGACATTATCATGCTAAGTGAAATAAGTCAGACAGAAAGTTGAGAACCATATGATTTTACTCATATGTGGAGTATAAAACTGAAGCAACAAATGAACAAGACAAACAAACAATAATTCATAAACACAGACAACAGTTTAGTGGTTACCAGAGGGTAATGGTGAGGGAGGTGATGGTAGAAGAGGGAAAAGGGGGTCAAATATATGGTGATGGAAAGAGATTTGAGTTTGGGTGGTGAAAACACAATGCAATATATAGATGATGTATTATAGAATTGTACACCTGAAACTTATATAATTTTATTATCCAATGTCATCCCAATACATTTAATAAAAAATAAATATGTAAATAAATAATTTTTCATTAACCCAATAAATATATCAGCACACAAATGGAAAGAATTCACTGTACTGAAGATTATCTAAAATTAGTCATGCTTCCATCATCTCTGTAACACTATAAAAAATGGAAGAGTAATTATAGAATATTGAAGAAAAATATGAAGATTCAAGAATGTTAAGCCCAGTCAAGATTTTTGGGTTTTTTGTTGGTTTTTTTGTTTGTTTGTTTGTGTTTTATTGGGGAATTGGGGGATGGGAACAATGCTGGGGAATTGGGGGAAGGGGAACAGACAAGTTGCTGTC
>NW_017731436.1:2235897-2284446 GCF_001890085.2 Hipposideros armiger
CGCCGTCGCCGGCAACTCATGGCAGCCCAGCTCCAGGTGGAGCTGTTGTTCAGCATCTCAGCTGTGGAGGGCAGTGTCACTGGCCCTCATATGTGGGATCTGAAACGGGGCCCTCTGGCGTCCCAAGCCAGTTCTTAACCATCGTGCCACTCGGCGGGCACCCCAGTCAAGGTTTTGATTTGTGTGTTTCCATGTAAAGGCAATAGAAATACAATTCAGATATGTATGGCTCGTAAAATGTCACTCATTTATCCCTGCAGGAAAAAAAAATACTTTGAAATGTTTTCCATCTGGCCAAGATTCAACATACAAAAATAGGAAAGTTATTATATATTCTGTAGGAAAGAAGTTGTTAACCAGTTAAATATAGATTTCCATTTAGGAAATTGTAGCAAATTAGGTTATAAAACAGAATTCATATGACAAGAATTATGCTTGAAAATAAATAATTTAGTAAACAAATACATTTGTATAACTAGGTTCATAAATAAAGTAAACAATGCAAAAACTCGGGAAGGAGCTTATGTGAGCTTTTATACATATGTGCAAAATTCCTATACAGAGAAAGGATGCCAAAATTTCCCATTTATTCTTAAATTTCATAGAGAAAAGTGGTTTGAGGAAAAGTAAAAAAATTAACTCCTAGTGTAATTAAAAGCTAAAATGGATAAGTGTAAAAATAAAAGTCCATACATCAAAATATAAAACAAAACTAACATTAAAGAAACATAAAAAATAGAATATAGAAAAAAAAAAGACAGACAACATAAAAGTTTGGGTAAGATAAATGATTTAAGCATCCTATTAAACAACAAAGACTCAGATGGTGCTATGAAACAGAATCTAACAATATTTCAATATTTTCCATATGACAGAAAGAAGCCACGCACATCAAGTTAAAAATGTGATTGTATAAATATTCGTAAGCAGAACGCAAATATGAGATAAGAAGAGTTGACAATACTAATTTCAGACTAAAAGAAATTCAAGATCTATAAAAACAAGTGTGTAAAGGAAAATTTTATATTGATAAAATATGAAATAAACAATGATGATATAATAGTGAACATTTGTGTACAAAATGCCATTTCATGAAACTATTTGAAGGAAAAACTCCTTGATACATAATGAAAAACTCATAGAAACAAAATAGAAAATAAATTTAACAGGAATATAAAGAATCTAAATAATTTCATTTGTAAAGTTGAATTAATAAATGCATATTATGTATATACCTTACAGATCTTTGTCTTTTTTCAAAGGTCCATAAAATATATATAAAGAGCTTGTATAATGTACAAAAGAGAATATAGAGAGAAACTACGTTATCCTCTGAAACAATATAATGAATCAAAAATTAAAAATAAACATTTAGATATTTTATAAATCTCCTAAAAACACTTTGTAAATTAGGGGAGAAAAAACAAAACTGCAATTACAGACTATTTCGAAAGTATCTGAAAGATACAGATGTGTGTGTATATATATATATATATTTATATATATATATGTATATATATATAATCTGAAAGATATATATATATAGATACATAAATCTATCTATCTATCTATCTATATATATATCTTTTCTCTATATCTATCTATATATAGAAAGGATATATGTATATAAATAGATAAAACTAGCCATATGTATACAACCTCAGATTTGTGGTTTAATTTCCTAGTTGGAACATAGTATAATTAACTACATCCAATGAGTAAAATTACTTTAAAAATATCATCTTAAAATATATTAGATCAAATTAACATCCATTCCTATCTTAAAACAAATAAAGTAAAATAGACTTCTTGCGAAGTCTTTCTTAACATGGTAAAAAATAACTATTTTGACCAACAGCTAACATCGCACATATGGTGAGAATACTAGATACATTCTTATTAGAATGACAATAAGACAAAGACATCTACTAGCTTTATGATTATTTTTCATCTGCATCCAAAGCAATTGGGCATAAGAGAGAAATAGGAGAAACCCCATCAGAAAAAGAGTAGTTATTATTATTTATATATTACATTTTTTTAACTTAGAAAAATGAAAGGGAATCAAATAAAAACTATTAGAATCAACATAAAATAATTCAGTTGGGCAGCTGAGATAAAACAAATATATTGAAAAATCAGTAATTGTCCTATATGCTAGCATGTTAACATGTTAGAAAATAAAATGTTAAAATAGAATCAATTTATAATAGCAAATACACAGTGAACATATATTATAATGAGGTGTGTCAACATTACTGATGGACATTAAGAGAATATTTGAGTAAATGGAAAAATGATCTATATTCTTTTACTGGGTAGCTGAATGTTTTAAATCTATTCAAATATAGTTATAAAAGTTAGGCACTTCTATTTAATATCCTAATGGAATATTGAGGGAGGGGCTTTAGTTCTAATGTTTGCCTAAAAAAAAATTGAATGCTACGAATAACTGAGGAAATTTTTGAAAGAAAAACAGAATAATAAGGTGGAATATGCCTTAAGATGTATTAAAAAGTCCATCATATAAAACTGTGATAATCAAACTTAAGTAAGTATAGACAGAGTAACGTATCAATGCTTGAATAAACAATAAAATGGAGATGATAATGCAATCCAGAAACACTACATCAATAAATTATTGTGGAATAATCAATTAACTGAAAATCATGGTACATGAATGAAACCAAAATAAACCTCAGAAATGTATTCATAATAAAAAAATCTAGAATGCATTAAGGAGACACAGTTATCTGATCTTACTCTAAAGAAGATGGGATAAATAACATAGAAAAATCAATAGATTTTGCTCTGGAAATTTTAAAACCTTTGTATCTCACAGTGTAACTTCAGGAGTGTTACTTCCAGAAGTAACGCTTTGCCTGGTCTACTTTGAGCTTTGCGTAAACAGAATGAGGCAGCATGCGCTCTCCCACATGAGGCCTCTCTCACTGAATATTATGAGCTCATTTGTGTGGTTGTGGATGCTTCAGTCACTGACACTCATTGCTGTGTCATATCCCAGGTGACTGGAAAGAGGCACAAGGAGAGCTTCTGCAGAACCGGTAATGGTCTCTCACTCCAGGGGTGACGAGGATGTGTTCAGTTTGTAAAACTGCACCATGCTGTGCACTTACAACTTGTGCACTTTTCTGCATGTATGTAGTTCTTCAATAAAATGATTCAAAATTAAACCTTAAAAATGACTCTGAAAGCAAGGTTAAGCTGTAATAAAGTAAAGTAGGCAAATGGAAGCCAGAAATAATGAGTAGGAAAAATTCCACCAGGGTCTGGAGATGCCCTAAAATATCTCCAATCCCTGGTGGCCTTGAGCCTGGGTTTTAAAAGGTCCCCTTAGTGCAGGAGACAAGGGTCAAAGCCTGAGTGCTGAGTAGGGTGTGAGGTCTCCATCAGAAACTACACAAACCCAGCATCCCATGCAAAGTGATGCCCTCAGCAGATGAACTAGTGTAAAAACCAATCCTGGAAGCAAGCCTGCCAATTTCCCTTTAGCTCGGGATAAAGGTAAAGAAAGGAACACCTGTACCCTAAGAATTCCTAACTGTAAGCATGTGTTTGGGGCTACAATTCACACTACCTTTGTGGCCTGAAAAATCCAAATCAAAACTGGATTTTAAAGTGGTCTCCAGGAGGCACCTGATAGAGCAAATGTAAATCATTTCTAATGCAACACTTGTTAAAATTCAGTCAAAAGATTCTACAGATGAAGTTCCAATGACAATAATCTCACAACCAAAAGATATATAGATAAGGAGACAAATCGCCATGATGAAGAATCAGCAGAAAAACACCCTGCAGCATCAGACCCACACAGACAAAAGAGAGTGAAATTATCGGAAATAGAACATGGACACATTAACATATTTAAAGAAATTTAGAAAGGGCTTGATAGTATAATTAAGAAATAAGAGACCAAACTTGAGTAGGAAGATGTAAAGAAACAAATAGACCATCTAGAAATTATATACGTATGTGTGTGTGTGTGTGATTACTGAAATTAGATATTCAATGAATGACTTAAATAGCACATTAGACTTAGCTGATGAGAGACTTGATGAACTAGTAGAGGCAGAAGTATCTAGAATGCAGCACAAACTGTTAGAAACTATGAAAGAAAGCTTATGCAATATGGGTAGTTTCAGAAAGTGAAAAACAGTTTATTCTTTCCAAGAGGAAAAAATAATGAATTGATGGGAGGGCAAAATTCAAAGACATAGTGGTCAAGACTATCCCAGAATTGGTGAACGACAACTCACAAATTAGGAAACCCCAGTGAAACACATACAAAATGAAAGGAAAACTGCTCCTAGAAATGCTTTCATGAAATTACAGGACACCAAAGTCAAAGAAAAAAATATTAACCCATTACTCATGCCCAAAGAAATGCAAATCGCAATTATTTAAGATAAAATTTCTCATCTATCTGATTAGGCAAAAGCCAAAAGTTAGACAAAATACTCCCCTGGGGAGACTGTGAAGAGACAGGCCTTCTCATATGCCGCTGGTGAGGATACAAAATAATATAAACCCTGTGGAAGGAAATGTGTCCATATCAAACGAAATTACATATGCACGTGCTCTTTGATCTAGCAACCTTAGCCTAAGAGACAGTGCTCAAAGGTACATTTGCAAAAATATTAAAAGGGTTTACACAAGGCTACTCATTAAAACATTAATCACAATAGAAAAAAGAAACTGAACCCTCCATCCATAGGAGACTAGTTAAATAAACTATGGCGCACGTACACAGTGACATATTGTACAGGTGTTTAAAAGAATGATGAGCATCTCTGTATGCTGCTATAGTGATCTCTAGGACATTTTGTTACGAAAAAGAGCAAGGTGTCGAAAAGTCAGTCTAGATAGTATGCTATCATTTATTTCAGAACGTTAGAGAGAATTTTAAAAATAGAAAGATAATTCAAAAGCCATCTATATATGGACAGAAGAGAACATTAGATTTCTCTAAATATTCTTTGTTTTGAAGATTTGATCTTGGACTCATGTATATATTGTAAACAAGTATAAAACAATTATTAACTTTAATGGCAATTCTGAAAAATTGAAGGAATTGTAGATAGAATGATTACTTATGGACAAGACCCCAAATAGCCTATATAATACAATTAACAAGAAAGTTTGTAAGTTTGCCAAATATAAGATCAATAGACACGAGCAGCAAAGAGAAAAGGACATCTAAAAAGTGATTGAATTTATAGTAGCAACAAAGTAATATACGCCACCTAGGAACAAATCTAACCAAGAGATGTGTAAGATCTTTATGCAGAAAATAGAAAACGTAAAGAAAACATAAATAAAAGGAGGGAAGCACATTGTTCACAGATTGGAAGAGTGGTTGTAAAGAGTCCAATTTTTTTTCCTTAAAATGAGCTAAAGCCTCAAGCAATTTAAATAAAATTCCTATAGGTTTGGGGTTTACTGCTTTTTTCAAAATTTGATGAGATGATTTATAAATTTATATGAAAGCGTAAAAAAGTCCAAGCCAAGGAAATGCAATTTTTCCTGCCAGATAGAAGACTGGTTATGAGGCTACAAAGGTAAACTATGCGGAACTGGAGGACACGTGGGCAAAACAACACAAGCTGCAGAATACAGCACTCCACCCAGAAGTAGTTACATGAATATATATATATATGGAACTCCAGAATATGCCAGAAAAATACGGCAGAATGTAGATCAGGGGAGAGGCCACTTAGTAGATTGTGCTGGAGCAAAGATTCAACACACGGGAAATTTTTAAATTGATTCCTTCCTCAAACCATACACAAAAATAAATTCTAGGAGGATTAAAGATTTAATGTGAAGCTCAAACGGTAGTATTTCCAGGAGATGATATAAGAAAATATATTTGCAACCTTGGAATAGAGAAAGATTCTGTAAGTCAATACCACCAGCACAAACTATGACAACCACGACAGCAAAGATGAAAACGCTCAATTATATTAAAAATTAAGATTTTTCTGTTTAGAGAAGGCACATAAAAACAACAATAGCAAAAAACCACATAGAGAAAGTAAAAAGTCCAAGAACTAAAAGAAGGTACTCGCAAAATATGCAACAAATGATTATTATTTAGAATATATTTATGCTGCTTTTAGGCATAATATACACAATAAAAACCGTTTGAAATGTACATCACAAACAGTTAATATCTTTACCATATTGAACCATACCAATCATCAAAACAAACTTTAAATGTGAATAAAAGTGAACATAATTAGTCTTCACTATTCTTCTAAAATGCAAATAAAAACAAATACAGAAGTAGCATTTTTAATCTATGAAAATAAAGTTTTGTAAGTTTTGTTTTGCTTTTTTAATGAAACTGTTTATGGTTGTTGAGGGAATTAGGTAATAGTTTTTCTCACTATTCACAGGAAAATAAATTGTACAAACTTTACAAAAATAATATATTTTTATGGTTATATTCATTTATTTTGAGGATTGTATTCATATATATAAGAATATTTATTATAACATTATAAGAATAAAATATTGGAAACAATGTAGAAGCCCAAAAATATGGCGAGAATTAAATAAATTATAATATAGCAATGTTGTAAAATAAAAGTTATGACTTTGTTGAATAAAGAAAGCAATGCAAATTCTAATGATATTTTAAATTGGAAAAGTCAGATACCAAACTATTGTTACAACAATAAACAGTTTTTAAAAACTCTCCTCTCATGGTGGAATGTGTTTTGTAGTATATATTAAACACACATAGAAACAATGATGAAAGGAAATATCTATCATAAAATATTAACAGTAGTTACCTCTGGATTATTAGATCTTGGATAATTTTATTATTGTCCACTACAAATTTCTGTAATTTCTCTTTTCCTGCTAGAGCAGGTATTTTTATAATCAGGAAAAAAAAATCATTTACTGAGTTTTAAAGTTCTCTGAGTAACTCCAACGTGCAAAGGGCTTTTAAAAATGTGGTGAGGGATACAAACATGTTTCGAACTGTCTCATGAAGCCCAGGGGCTGGTTTAAGGATAAGACTAGTCGAGAGCATGCACATGTTAAAGACGCCACGTGCCACAAGCGAGGCATACGTGGAAGGAAATCCTGGGATGAGAGAAAGCTCTCCTCTGGTTGAGGAGGCTGAGGAAGGGCTGGGAGGCCCCACTTTGTACATATGTAAACATATAGCATTTACAACTGGCAAAGCGTTCGCTTTAATGCATTTTCCACTATACACGCGGCATGCCAGGGTGCCTGTGTACATGTGTGCTTTTATTCAAACAGGGGATGAGGTTTTTGGAAAAAGTAAATAATTAGACTACAGATTTTCCTTTCTATTACTTATGGGTCTCATTTCATGCATCTAGATTATTTAATTTTAAGTTAATCTTCCAATCAGAAGTCTGTATTTTTTAATTGATAAACAAAACCAACCTTTTTTTTTTTTCCTTGAAAAACTGAAGTGTTCTACTTTGATGGCCCTAGGAGATCACTACTTAGAATTAAAAATACTATATGCACTATTTTTGCATATTAACTGGAAAATTATATATTAATTAAATGTGCTAGTCAGTCCTGGTGGCTCTGAAACACCTAACATTTTCACAATTCATATTACAGAGAAAAAAAACGACTCCTCCGAGGTGAAAAATACCCTTCAGTTCAAAACAGAATCACCCTCTTGTAACTGATGAAAAAGGAGTCATGCTTGTTTCTATGAATGTAATGGAATAATAAATAAATGGAAGATGACCCGTTAATACACTAACAAATGCTCATATACATCAGTGCATTTTCTGCCATAAGGTTGGCCCACAGAGAATTTTCATCCAATGAATGTTTATTGTTCAATCGTGTTGAATACACAGTGCTGGATTCTGGGGTTGGGGAAGGCGTTTGGGTCAGATATTTTGGGTCTGGGGGTGGGGAAGGTCAGTTTCTCAGAGGACTTGTGTGCACATGACTTATTAAGGAAATGCTCCCAGAAAACAACAACCAGAGTGAGAGGATGGGGGCTGTCGGGGTGGGGGTACAGTTCAAAAGCTACTGGAAGAAGAACATTTACAGGGCATTCTGGGAGGCAGGGATCCCGGCGGAGGTCCAGCAGGACCCACTTTAGAAAGCACAGAGAACAGGAGAAGGAAGAGGCAGATTTAGACACACCTTCGCTCCTCAGATTGATGACAGCCAGTGGGGACCACGAGAAAGAGATGGCAGCTGCTAAGGCCAGAGATGATCCCAGCTTGGACCAAACACCAAGCTTCCGGTCTGGCCCTGAGTTACCAACTGCACTGCTCTCTGACATGATAAGAACCAAAACTGCCTTTCAGGCTAGTTTTGACCATCAATTAAAGATGGAGCATACGTAAGTGCTTTAGAAGCTGTAAAATTCTATATAAACAAGTATATCAATTATAATACAAGCTAGAATAGGAATCATGTGCTAACAAGAGGCACACAATCTAGGTTGTGACCGTCCAGAGGCAAGACAGTGAGGGCAGAAATTTGAGTTGATTCTTAAAGGATGAATAACATTTGAGAGCAAATTGGGGGCAGGAGGGAGAATTCCAGGAAAAGAGGACGTGATCATTCCCGAGATGTGTAAGCGCATTGTTCTGACTTTCCTTCAGATATCCTCATCGCTTAGTCAGCTGTCTGTTGATGTGGCCATCCCTCCGCCCTGCCCTCTGTGCTTTGCTGTCACTCAGTCACCTCAGGGCCCTGCTCTGGTTCCTGCCTCCGCCTGGAACCCTCCTCCCCCGAATCTGTGTCTGAGTCACTCCCTTGTTTATTTTGGGTCTTGCCTCCCATATCACAGCCTTGAGGGGTCTTCCCAACCAGAAACAAATGCGGCGGCAAAACTGAATCGAACATGCAGTCATTGAAGACTGGATTAGGCCTGAAACTGAGAAATGTGATGGATATAAAAACTACATCTTAGGTTATAACTGACCCACTTCCCTTCCGGCAAACAGCTGAGAATTTAGATCAGTTTCCAGGACAATTAAGAAACTAGGTCTGTGGTGCCAGGTTTTCTTTGCCTCTTTGTTTACAGTGAAAGCTTGTTCTTTGGGAATTTCAATATAAAATTGTCTAAACACATTAAATACAAAACTATTAAACTTATGTAAAAATATTTGTACCCTTAAATATGAAATGTGATGACACCTTTCAAACTAAGGAAACTTGAATTAAGTGTAACCAGGTATATTTTAATATCAATTTCTAAGTATATTGTATATATAACACATACACTATTAAGGTTTATGAAGAGTTTATAATCTCAAATGACAGGTATTACAGAAATGTAAAAAATATTTTACATGAAATTTTTCTATTACAAAGTTATTTAATTACCGTAATAACTGATACTTGAATATCTGCATGATGTATGCTTGGATTGCATCTTACAAAAGAACTTTCTTATTAATCATCGAGCCCTGAATGAGTTCGGCTGAGTGGTTCAGTTGGTTAAGAGCATGAGCTCTGAGCAACAGGGTCGCTGGTTCGATTCCCACATGGGCCAGTGAGCTGTGCCCAAGCTGAGCTGCCGCTGAGCTGCCAACAGATGGCAGGATGGCTCAGCTGGTGAGAGCACGTGCTCCTAACAAGGTTGCTGGTTCGACTCGCACATGGGATGGTGGACTACGCCCACCCTCAACTAAAATTGAACACTGCACCTTGAGCTGAGTGGCCGTGAGCTGCGGATGGGCAGCCGGATAGCAACTGGAGTTGGAGCTGAGCCAGCTGTGCCCTCTACAACTAAGATTGAAGGACAACAACTTCGCTGTTCCCCTTCTCCAATTCCCCAACACTGTTCCCCTTCCCCAATTCCCCAATAAAAATCTTGAAGAAAAAAAAAAAAGACAGCCCTGAAGGTAATTATTAACATAAGGAAACTGAAGTTTAGGGCATTGAAGTGAAGTGCCAAACTTGGACAGCTAACACGTACCTACATCAGAACATAAACCAAACTGTCAGACCCCCAACCTGGGCTTCTTAGATCATGTCATACTGTCATTTATAGACATTAATTTTAAATATATATTCATCTTCTAGTAGCTTTATTAATAGTTCATAACCTAAAACATGAATGACAAAGATCAGAGCAAAGTAGGGGAAGCAGTGATTCTCCTTGTCCCGTACTAAGTTGAAAGAAGAAATACTTTAGTTTATGACATCCTTCATCCTCAACCATCTGCCTCAATATTCTTCAGTGGCCCAGTCATCAGTTATCTCCAGCACATAATTTTTGTTGTTCTTCCAACCCCTAATTCTTAGTCCTACATTCACAATGGTTTTAATATTAACTTGCAGATTTGGATCTTGCTGTCATCAGCCTTTTGGCTTTTGATATCAACATGCAATCTTCTAATCCCTGCTGGGGTATTTTTATTGAATAGTCATCATCTTACCTTTAAAAATAATGTAGGTGGAATTTAATTTTTTTAGATGAGTTTAGGGGTATTCTATATTTAGTGTTAAATCTTTTTAAAAGTCCATTAATTTTTACATTTTCAGACAGTGGAGTTTGCCAGCTAATCTGCCTTCTAATTGGATTGGATGAGAAAACGAAAAAGTTTGAAAGTCTTCAAGTATTTTTTTGTTTAAGATTTTATTGGGGAATTGGGGGAGGGGAACAGCCAAGTTGTTGCCCTTCAATCTTAGTTGTGGAGGGCGCAGCAAGCTCAGCTCCAAGTCCAGTTGTGCTACTCGGCTCAAGGTGCTGACTCATGTGGAAATCAAACCGGTGGCCCATGTGGGAATCCAACTGGTGACCCTGTTGCTCAGAGCTCTCATTCTTGAGCTAGCTCTTAATTAACTGAGCCACTCGGCCAGCCCAGAAAGTCTTCAAGTTTCAGAGTAGTCCTCTATACTAGGTTCATATAGGGTTAGGATTTTTTCCAACCTCTGTTGACATATCAATAGTTAGTTGCACCTACTTAGACTGTTATCTTTTTTAACTTTCTACATTAAAGCAATATCAAATGTATCTTCAACTTCCTATGTATTTACTGCCATGGTTGTGAGATTGCTACATCCATGTAGAGTCCAGACTTGTAGATCATTGATCGTGACTCATGGGTCAAAATTAGATCTTGAAATAATGTAATTGATCGGCGATATCTTTCTTTGAAATGGAATAGAAAAGAGAAATAGTGATTTGAGACTAGAACCAGAATCTCATACTTATTTGCCAAGTTTATGTCCTAATCCCAAATGTTCATTTCAGAAACAAATCCATCACACAAGACACGTAATGCTGTTGTGGGCTGGGAATCATTTGGCTTTCAATGGCTGAAAACCAGTGACATTCAGCTTTTCCCCCTACTCTCTCTCTCATCATGTGGTCATGTACCAGCTAAATTAGGCTTCATTTGAAATCTGGTAATCTTCTTACAGAGTTTCTGCATTGCTAATTTATTCATTCATTCACTCGTCAGTCCTTGGGTGACTATGCCAGGCAGTCTAGGTACATTGGATAAAAGCTAACCTCAAGGAGCTAACAGTCTACCTGATGACATCAATGACATTGTGTCTGAGAGACATAAGGGACTAAAGTTAAAATGTAGACCACCTTGTCAGTCACTAACAGGTATTTTTCATGTGGATGAAGATAAAATTCCTAAAAAAGCAAAGGAAATTGGGAATAGGTTTATTGTCAATCATTCATTAATACCAAGATGATATTATGTTTGTCTTGGCTCTAGAAAAACATAATTTCCTGGCTATGTTTCAGTGATGTCTGACCTAACCTCAGTTCTCAATGGACAATAGACACTTCCTTGGAAACCACCATCCTAAGTGGACATTTGTGAGCTATGAATCATGCGTCCAATTATTTTGGCATAATGTTTACCATAGAATGTTATAGAAAGTATAACATGACTGTATTGCCCTCCCCCAAGAGAGTTTGAAATCAAAATCTCATTCAAACATATAACACAGGCTCCATTCATATAAGAGGGGATACAAATTTGATTGAGTGATTCCCAGAAACCATCTCTGAGATATCATCTGACACAAGACAGTACTTAGAACTGCAGAATTCTTGAGTCAGTTTCCTAGATTTAGCTGAGGTTGCTCCCATAGTTCACTTGTGTTTACAGGAGAGTTAACCTGAATTTACAATTTCCTGGATGTCTCCTACACCAGGGTAAACTTGAGAGTGTCAGAGGTCAGGGCTTACCAATACAACTGGGGCTCATTAGAGCCGCATGAAAAATGTTGGCTTGCACAAGAATTTTCACTCAGATCTAATTCTAATCTATATGTTTAACAGCTGGCGAATCCAGACTGCATGGGTCTCTTTTTCCCAATACAGGAAAAATCAGCTTCTTGCCATGCAAATGTACATTGTTGGCGGTATTACAAGGGGGATGGAGACAGGGAAGACTTTCACTCTACAACAATGTTCCCAGAGATGCTGCTGCCATTGGTGACCCTGTAAGGTATAGACAGCTAGGGGCAGACCGTCCCCTTGGGTGATCCCAGCAAGGTTTAGGAAGATGTGTAGTCAGCAGGGTAGAGTCGGAAATCCCATTCTATATATTAATATACCAAGTTAAAATAAAACCTTCTTCGGGAAATAAAAACAAATAACCCATCTCTTCAAAAACATCTTAGGACAGCACTTAGAAAAATAATACCACATCTCAAAGTCAAATAGTGATGTTGTTGAAATTATTTAATATGTATTAACACAGACACAGTTTTCAGCACTGCGTGGGTAAAAGAGCGGCATCCCTACCAATCTATTAAAGTGTCAATTTCCGGATTAATTGCTACAAGAAGTCCCACCACCGCCCCGCTGTATGGTGTCTTGGCATTAGAAAGGGAAGAAAATACCAAAATATACACTATTTCAAGTCATATAAAATTCTCATTTTTCTAGAACAAAATGGATGAACACCAATGGGACATATTTTTCTCTTTTCCACTGTACATTATATGGTGCCTAAGAGCCTTATTCTGAGTATAAATGGGCAGAATTTCCCCTAGACCTTTCAAAGTCAATTCTTTCTCTAAGATCGTATCCTCATGGAGGAAAAGGGGGCTTGTCATCTCATACATTATTTACCTGGAAACAATTTAACTGTGAAATTTCTGATGAGATCATCACAATATTTTTTCTTATGACTGTGCAGGGTTATATAAAAAAATAATGACACAACACAAGCTTTCAATCCAATGTCATTACCAAAATCCCCACCAGAGGCTTTTGGAAATAGCCCTTTTCCAGATTCGTAGGACATTCTTTTGTGATAAGGGAGTTAATCAAAAAAGTAGAGAAGTTTAATTCTCTAATATGTATCTCAGTGGTATAAATCTGAGTGACAAGTAGTCCCAGCCACCCTTTAAGTGTAAGTCATCAAAACAATGATTCACACGAAGCCGGGTGCAGTGTTTTCACACTACAGGCATATAAATTGCTGTCTTTGGGACAATAGGAAAGGTCTCTGGGGCAAGACAATCTTACTCTGCCCTTGGAGATCTCTAGAATGTTAACAAGAACACAATTGTCCTCTTTTCAATGAATGTTCTGGTCTTTTGTGTGTAGGGGCCAGAAACTCCCATGACATTCTGTGAAGGCTGAGGGGATGTGGATGTGGAAGTGTTCCCTCACTGCTGACTTTATTTAGGCAGGGAGTTGCAGTGATTTGTAAAACGCTATTAACATAGATTGAAATTTAGGAGAGCCATACTACAAAGAATTAACTTTACTGTATATAAAATTTAAAAATAAGCTAAATATGAAAATCAGGAGAACCAATCTGACATCTGAATAAAGAGTCATCACCTTTCCAAGTGTTTTCTGAAGTCTGTTTGTTATTGCTTTTGTACACTTGAGTTCCCTCCCTCAGTGTCTGTTTATTGAGCTTTTATTACATGATAACAGTGTTTCCTCCATTCCCTTTCTTGGCCTCCTCACCCCACATCACTGCTTATGTGTTCTTTTTTCTTAAAACATAGGGGGTCAAAAAAATGGTGATGGATGGAGAACTGACTCTGGGTGGTAAACACACAATGTGATATATAAATGATGTATTCCAGAGTTACACACCTGAAACCTAGGTAATTTTACTAATCATTGTCACCCTAATAAATTTTAAGAAAAATAAAAATCTCCCTCAGCCCATTGCCTGCTCTAGACTTTGATGTTTACCTCCTCACTCATTAGCTCTTGTTGGCACCATAGAGGTCCCCAAAACGTTTCTATGAAGAAAAAAAAGAAAAAATATATCACAAATATTATAGTGTCATTTGCTGAAGGTAGGAAAATTAAAATTATGCAAACCTTTCTATAGTGGAGGAAAGTGTAGTTCTTCAAAATTTTGCTTTTTTGGTTCAATATTTGTGTTTGAATTTTCACCAGGTCAGCAATGAGTCCATTTCAACCCTACATTTCAGCTTGGCTGTTGCCTGATGTAGAACACGTAGGTAAAAATGCAAGATAACACGATTGGTATCTGAAGCTTTTATAAACACTAGAACTTTCACTACTGATTATGGACTTCAAGCCTCGAGTGTCATTAAGATTCAACTGCATTAGGTATGATGTGTGTTTGTATACCATAGGAAAGATGGATGTTTGGCCCTCTGGGAACTGGTAATCTAAAGGGAATACTAGGTTAACTGGCAAATATTCCCCATAAATATTCATAAAATGGCTTTCTAAAGGACTCTATAATGGAATATTAAAACCTCTATATAAGTGTTTTTAAAAAGAAAGGCTGATATGATGTGGAAGAGGGTGTGTGAGTGTGTGTATGTGTTTGTGTGTGCGTGCTTACATTGTTGGGTACTGGAATTTCCTTCATTTCATGGTCAATTGTGCAACAGTTACTTGAACAGACTTTTGGTTTCATAATTTTGTAGGTATGCTATAGTGGAATAACTGCCTGAAAATGAGGATCACTAAAGCCTGAGTTAACAGTGTGAAATATAAGGATCTTATTTTAAATTGGGAGAAAGGAGCATGAAAGCAAATTTGCAAAAGTCCTTTGAATCACAGAAGCTCAGGAACTTCCTATGCATCTGAGAAGAAATGAACTATATTATGTCGAGAATGTCAAAATTCTGTCTTCTCGTCCCCAAATCCTCCCGCTAAGCCACCTTACTTTCTGTAAGAGCTTAGTCCTTTAGTATGGAGCTTGGCTTTTGAGATTCGATGCCCAAGGTCATATATGGATGGTACACATAAAAGTCAGTCTCTTGGGCCGGCCGAGTGGCGCGTTGGTTAAGAACTGGCTTGGGACGCCAGAGGGCCCCGGTTCGGATCCCACATATGAGGGCCAGTGACACTGCCCTCTACAGCTAAGATGCTGAACAACAGCTCGACCTGGAGCTGGGCTGCTGTGAGTCGCCGGCGATGGCGTAGGCTGCAGCTCCTGTGGCAGTGGGTTGCCATGGGCTACCGTGTGTAGCCGGCAGCCAGCATGAGCGGCCAGCAGCCGCAGTAAGTGGCCGTCCAGAAGCCGGCGACTGATCTGCCTCGCCCGGGAAGAGTGCAATGATGGTGCCAAGTTGGACCAGTGAAGCAACATCCTCCACAACTAGACTGAAGAACAAAACAACAGCAACTTGTCTGTTCCCATCCCCCCAATTAAAAAAAAAAAGTCAGTCTCTAAGTCTCTAACCACCTTAGAAAAATGGGAGCCATTGTCATTGTATTATGAATGTTCAGTGTTTCTTCTCTGTCACAGATTGGCCACTGTGTTCCCCATTTTAGCTATGGCTCACAATACAAACTAGCAAGCTTCAATCAGATGAGGTGACAAATACCAACCCTATTGGATACGTGTGCACTATCTTAGTTCTCCAAGTAGATGCTGGTAGTCTGGAGTCAAATATATGCTGGTGAGCATGCCTCGTCTTCTTCCCTGATTTAGACACTGTAATAGCTCTGCCGCCACCTTACTTGAAAAGGGTTCCTGTAGCGTCATCCTGTATTTCCTCCTGGGCTGGCATGCTTTACTTTCCTATTTCCCTCAGCTGATACTTAAACACTAATTTCCTAACAAATAACACACACAGCAACAACAATACAATACTTAGGCAGTGTGTATTTATTTATATTTATATACAACAAAAGAAGAACAACACTCTCATGGTGAAAGTTATGAAGTTTTTTAGAAAGCCACATTAGAAAATGTAAGTAAAATGGAAGAAGAATCAATATTGTAAAATTCTCTTGAGATTAATCTATCAATTAAAAGAATTCCAATCAAATCTCTAAAAATACTTTTCATGTAAACTGATCTTGAAATCCCTATGAAAGAACAAACTTCTTAGAATACCCAGGACAGTTTTCAAGAAGAACATAAATGATTTTTCTATACTACATGTCAAGACCTAGTATAAAGCTATAGTAATTAAAATAGGGAGAAATTAGTACAAGGATAGAAATATTTTTTTCAAATTAAAATTCAATGAAGAACTTTATAAAAATAAGATGTAAAATAATAAAATGGGTCAAGAGGAAGAAATAAAACTGTAAATATTTTTAAGATGGGATGAGGGCCTTCTGCCGTAATACAGATTTATGCTCTCCCCAGCCTTGAATGAGATGTCTGATTCCTAACGGTCTCAGTAGTAGGATATATTTTCAAGCTTAGATATTTGGATTTCTCTAATAGGGAAAAAAGAACACTTTAGTGTGGTTTGATTTGTATTTCCTTATTAAGGCTGAGACTGGCAACTTGTCATGTGGTGGTAAGGCTCTTTTGTAAACTGCCTGCTCTTACATATGTCCCCTTTTTCTATTGATTCATGAGAGGTTTGTATATGTGCTCTGTGTCTGTTATATAATTTGAAAATACATTTTCTCTGGTGGCCATTCGTCTTCTGACTTTAGTTATATTCTTTTTAACTATATACGACATCTTTTAGTTTTGTGCAAGTTTACCAATCTTTTCTGTCATAGCTTCTGAATTTTGAGTGATAGTTAGAAAAATTTCTTCACTCCATTTTCAAGGAATTATTCTATGTTTTCGTCTAGAACTTTCAAGGTCTTATTTTTCACATTTAAGTATTTATTTAAAATGTATCCCAGTGAAAAACTATGTTTCTGCATTGGGTTCAGTTTCACAGTTTTTCCCCAGATGACCAGTCAGTGGTCACAATATCTTATCTGAAGAATCTCTGTATCATCACAGGTTTGCAGTGTGCTGTTTTCTCTTATTTCCTCCATTTCCTATGCATTTGGTGTCACTTCTAGACTATTCTACTCTTCTTTCTATTCAATATCATTTAATAACTGAGACATTATAATACATTTTTATGATTTCGTACTGCTACTGAAGTCCAGGATCCAACGTTCCCATGGAAAAATCTTTAGCCAGGGTGATACATTTTCCTTATAATCTGGTTGTTCAGAGGTTTCTTTCCTCTTTGAAGATCAACAACTTTATTAAGATATATCTCAGTGTTGACCATTCTGGTGTTCTTTCCCTTGGCATAGGAGGTGTCTTTAAATATAAACATACATATATATACTTTTGTTTTTGAAAATCTATTATTTTGTGAATTACTTGTATATCTTTAAATATTTGTTCCATTCCACTGCTCTCGCTTTTCTTTTTCACACTCCAACTATGTATTATGTTGGCCTCCTTTGCCTTATATCTAGAATTTTTTCCCCAATCTTTTTGCAATTTTTCATTTTATTTGTATCACTATTCTTGGTCTAGCCTTTAGGTCTCTGTCTGTAGTTACTACAGTGTATTCCCTCCTTTGGGCTTCTTACTCTCTCTTGTCTGTATTTCTACTGGTTATTGTTTATTCTGTTGTTTTTTCCTAAGTTCTGCCAGGTCATGTTTCCAACTCGCTCTATTTTCTCCCCATCTTTTCTTTGAGTTACTTTGTTTCTGCTTTATGGTTTTTATTTTATTTTTTGTTTGTTTGTTTTTCTTTAATGGTAAAATCTCAGTATTTTAACCTGGCAATATTTTCTAGTGAGAGTTTCTCAGGGATATGTTATGTTGTCCTTATCCACCCGCCTCACCACGATATTTGTGAATCTATGCTATGACAACTCCTTTTCATAAACCTTGGCCCAACTTTATGTTAGAACATTCTGGGACCTACCATCTCATTAAACTCTGAACTTTCTCTGCCATGTACCTTCTGCCCCATCTCCCCACAATCCTTTCTAGCTTGTGCAGCTTTTGTTGTATGCAAATGATATTGGCGTATTATTTTAGAGTGACGCCTCCTCTCATTTACAAGAAATACTTTTTCCTGATTGTTTTCTTTTGTTTGTTTTGTTTTGAGGTCCGCCACCTTTGGATTACCTCACATGTTACTTCCTCCAGCTTGATTTCAGAAGCACTTCACTCCTATGATTTCTATGCTAATTTTGTTTACTTTTTGTAGCCTTCATGCATTTTAATATATTGTAATGTAATAGAGTATAGTACACCATAACATTCTGTTCTTCTAGTTTTGGTGAAGATGGATTCACAGAAGTATTATTATTATTACTTACTTACTACTATTATTAATCTTTTGCTTTTGTATAACACCCATGACAGAAATTGGTGCATCAGGCTGCCGTATCCATAGGGAAAATTAGTCAGGACTCTGGAGCCTGGTTAGAATGCAAGCTCTGCCATTCATTAGCTATGTGATCTTCAACAAGTTACTAATTTGCTCTCTGCCCCCACATCTCCCTTTGTAAAATAATGATAATAATACTAGGTACCTCATTGAGGCTTGTGATAATACCACTTGTAGATACACAATCCAGGATAGCTAATTTAAGCAGAAATGGATCAATTGGTCACAATTGTCACTCTCCTGTACTGGTATTATACATCCACACATTTGCCATCATCTCATGGAGGACAGTGTATTCTTTCCTACTCCATGACTTTGGTCTTGGCCATTTGACTTGCTTTGGCGAATCAGAAGTTAGTGACATGACAGAAGCATGTCTTAGAATGTGATTATACTTATAGGATTTCTCTATTTGGCTTCTGTCATTTCTATGAGAACATACAGCAGGTAGTCAAGATTCTTTCCACGTAGCTTCAAGGTGAAGCATACCTAACCCAGACTTACAGCACGGTACTTCCCTAGCCAACCTGCAGACCTGCAGCCTGTAGCAGAGTCCCCCAGCCAACTGAAGGAAAAAAAGAAAACAGGAATTTCTATGATTTTACCTCCCGAGCCACAAAGGTCACAAGTGGATTATCAGGACTTAAGATAGGCAATTTAGCATTCTCCTCCCATTGCTAAATTTCACGTATTTTTATGATAAAATTTGAAGATCTATAATCCATTAACAGAATGTTCATGTTTCAAGAGTCAGATTCATGATGGATTTGGGTTAATTTAGAAACTATTGTCAATTAGTTCTGATTTATGTTTAGAGATAAGATAAATCCACTTTTATAATTCTGGAGACTCAAAAAAATGAAACATAATGATCAAAGAAAATCCTCTAAGATAAAATGTGAAAGCTGAGGATGAAATCCCCCAAAAGTATCTCTGAGTTTTTCATTCATTTTATCATCACCACAAAAAAAGCGGAAGGGGGAGTAACATTTGTGAAGGAATTGATAACATGAAGCAATGAATAACTTACTTAGAACTGCCTACTGACTATTTCCTTATCTCAATCTTTGGGGGATTAGAAAAGTATACATAGAAAACATTTTATATCCTAGTAAAAGTAGTTAAAGGAATAAAAATGTAATATAAAAGTATAAATGTATTCAATAACTGTCAAATTTTAGGGGTTGCATTGTTTAGAAAATGGTAGCTTTTCCTTAAGGAAGCCATAAAGCAGATTGTGAATCTGAAATTTTAGAATTGTAACTACACTGATCTCCAATGTATTGCCCTATTGTGTCTGTTAAAGACAGACAAATTTTTTTACATACACAGTGCAGGAAAGTCTCTTGACACACACATGGACATTGTTAATTATCAGTATCATCGGCTGGGAATAAAAAAGAACAATGTGCTTGACAAAGAATCGAAATAGAAAAACATGCTCAAATTGTAGAAAGATTACTACAGTGTGAATATAGACACCTAGGCTGTATCTCATTTGGAAAGAACAGTGATCAGCCATACAATGTACGAGCTGCCTTGTAGCATTTTTATTTCATGTAGCAAAAATCCTAGAATTGCTAGCTGAGTTAGGATCAGATCCTGCCATCATCGCACAGCAACACAAACTCCATTGACATCCAATAGAAGTTTCACATTTGGAACAATAGAGGGTCCAAGACAATGTGGCGAGTATAATACACTTCCTATAAAAAGTGCACAGCCTCTCACTCTGTCGGTATTCAGGGCAACACTAAAGGTTATGTTTGCTGCTGCTCTCTGTTGTCCTCACCCATTGACATTTAAAAAAGTCTAAATGCACTGTGCCTTGGGACTCCTTTGTAAAGGGGGCTTTATACGTGTAAATGGTTGTTGGTACAACCTCTATTTGACTTCTGACTATCACCTCCAGTTCCAAGTAGAACAAGTTTTTGCTGCCTTTGCAGAATCCTTAGCAGTCCTCACATTTCCTTGGGGAGTCCATATTCCATCTGGCAAGACCATCATTGTAATTTGTCAAAGTAAGAATTGTGCCACAGGAGCACGTGTTCTAAAGAAAGGGAGAGTATTGTCTGCCTGCCTTCTCCAGTATAAGCATATTCAAAAGCCTTCAGTAAATGAATGATCAGCTGGACACTGATAATGGTTTGGGGTAAATCTGAGCTTATGGTGTTACATTGTAGGAGAGTCCATTAGGATGGAAAATGGATGGGGCTTTTGCTATGCAAGAGACACGTTCCATGAAGTAACCTTAGTGCAAATGCTCTAGGATTGTCTTAACTCGGGTTGGAATCTGCTGATAAAACAAGGGTCAAGAGACCTCCTGGGCATCATTAACTTGAACCTTTCCTTGGTACTGACCACCAGGAAGGAGCAGCCAAATAGCAGCATGTCAGTGCTCTGTGCATTTCTATGTAACTTGGTAGAATACAGCAAGTTGACCCGTTTTCTAACAAATTAGGTTGTTCATCTCGTTTTTAGAGTTGAGCATTTTCAATGAGTGCCTCAGGAAGTCCCAGGTAGCATCAATCCTCTGTCACTAACATCATTGCGCTGTCAACTTCAGTGACAGATGAACCCAGATGTCAGTCCTGGCTCTGCCACTTAAAGAAACGTGGGGCCTTGGCAAGCTATGGATCCTTTCTAGGCTGCATCCTCTCAGGTGTAGCATGCTCTCTGTCTCATGGGACCATAACGCACGATGTACCTCAACATTTAGCACTTGGTATACTTTCAAGAAATATCACTGATTGCTAGATTTATTGACTTCCCTTGAAATAATTGGTGGTCATTTGTAATGAAACACAAAAATACCATAAAAATAAAACAATAAATATAAGGCAGAGGAGGAAATAATAATCACAGAAGTATTGTAAAAAGAGAGTTTCTGCCAGCAAGGGCAAAGCAAAATGGGATAAGTAATTCAGCCCCCTGTACCTCTGTGATAAGACAGGATTTATCTCGCCACCCAGCTTCCTGAGGTCCCTGTCATTCCCTCCCCCTCTTGGCTATTGCCACCCCTGTTCCAGCAGAACACAGTGAATGCCCTGTCTTAAAACTTCTGTAGATATCAAAAGATAAAATAACCATCCCGGTTCAAGATTGTAGCACCAAAATGTCATTTTGGTTTTTGTTTTCGAGTATTTGAGAGAAAAATAATATACCTCTGAATAAAGCAAATAATGTTAATCCTTTCCTTTGCATAGATAACCTTAAAAAATGGAAAACTAATTCTTTCAGGGAAGTTTCAAATCAATTTTCAGAGTAGGTCTGACATTCTCATTACAGAGAATCCTGTCTCTATGTATACAACTTCTCAAACTTACAGAGTCCACCACTCTGTTTTTGGCTTGTCCTTGCCTTTAAACTATTGAATGAAGACCTACAACCCCTGAGCTTGAGATTAGGTAACTCTCCTTCAAGAGGACAAACGAGTTACTCTATCTGTGCAGAAAGGACTTCCCTCTGTATGTGCTGAATAGGTGGGAGGGCCTTATAGATGCCCCATGGATTCTAGGAGTAATCTTACTGCCACAATTCTGCTCAATGGTTACTTTCTATATTGCACACGCCTCTACCCACAGTGAACAGACTGTTCTGTCATTGAATATCCATTTTGATAATTCCATACAAGATGGTAGATTAAATTAAATTGTCATGAAGGATAACCTCGAAAGCTTATTTCACAAGACAGTCACATCGTGTTCAGGAAGCATAAGATAGGCCACAACAAATGATTAAGTTTTAAGTCTAGAAATAATATGTTTCTTAGCTCTCTCCCTGTATGAGTCTGATGAATATCATAGAATGGTGGCTTAAACAACAGAAACTTATTTTCTCACCATTCTGGAGGCTGGGAAGTCTAAGATCAAGGCGCCATTTGATTCGATTTCTGGTGAGAACCTGCTTCCTGGCTTGCTTGCTTCTTACTGTGTGCTCTGGTTGGGATGGGAGAAAGGAGGGAGAGAGAGAGGATGAGAGCAAGCTCAGGCACTTCTTACAAGTGCTCTAGTCCTATCGGATCAGGGCCCCACCCCTGACCTTATTTAACCTTAATTAACTCCTTTTAGACCCTAACTTCAGATACAGTTACATTGAGGTTAAGGATTCGTATGCATTTGGAGGGACACAATTTAATCTCTAGCACTCCCTAACCCAAAATACAAAATTACCCCACTGGGTTGCATTCCCTTTTGTGGTAGGTAAGTAAGGAGGCCAGCTGAACTATAAGCTGACCCAGCTAGTCAATCGGCTATAACAAGAAAAGTTAGAGGCGCCAGAGCTGGGAGTACCTCCCCTGAAGACCAAGTGTCAGCCAGTCAATATTAGATGGGACCCAAAATGTAGTGCCTGGCTTAGGGTGTCCACCCTACTTAGAGAAATCCAGGGACACTGGAGACACACATTTTCACTCAATCAAGTTACAATATAGAATGGAAGTCCGAGGCGCCTGAAAGAGGTATTTGTGGCGGTTGGGGGAGGGGGTTGTGCGCAAGGAGCCATACAGATCTAACAGATGATATACAAAGTGATTCGAATGGATTCCAAAACCAGCCAATATCCTCAGCGGTACTGGAACCGCACATGTTTCTCTACGTAGGACAGCTTAAGGGCACCAGGTACAAGCAGGCAAATAGATTACCATTGCGTTCGACTCCAGTACCACAAGGCGAGCCTATGGAATCATCTTTAACACATCTTAGGTAAATTAGATCATGTGCATTTAAAGCAGAAGAAACTTCCTGACTTCTCCATTTGAGGGAACAGTTTTATTTATGGGGCAAAGTACATTGCCTGTCACATAGTTGGTGCAAAATAGTTTTGAGCTGCATAAAGACCTCAAATGATAACATTTAAAGCAATAACAAAGCCTATTCATTTTGGCAAAACAAAATTTCCACAGCATCAACTACATTTTGATAATATAACATTTAACTCTCACCAAATTAGAGGAATCCCAAGAGAGGGACTCATTTCTAATAAAAATAAAAATTGTAAAAATGAAACATTTCCCATCCTTTCAATTCCCTCTTTGCCATCTTAATGGTTTAATAAATGCATGTTTATGGAAATAATTAAATCCCTTTCAAAATTTCTGGATAGCACATTTCTTCCTCATTTGTTTTTCCCTTGAGTATTCTGTATTCATTTTTAACGTTTTGGTTTTTTTCCTCTTCTGAACAAATATCAGTGGAGAACTTTTATAATGAGACTCTGCCTAAAATTTGTCAGTGCCATCTATGAAAGTTAAAACTGCCACCGTTGGCGACTAATCAAACTTGCTGTAAATGGGATTAATTCAGGTGGTGTATGAAAAAAGATTGTCAGGGTGCAAGTCCCTCTACTTGTCTGTCCCCAGGTCTTTTTTTTTTCCCCCTTGCTGAATTGAAAATGAAGCTGAGCTATAATCTTGTGTGGCAGATACTGGATCCTTCCTTTGATAAACATCTAAAATGCTAATGAATGTGGGCTGTAGCTCTGAAAGAGCAAGCACAGGGTTTGACAAGAATCTGGAGGGTAAAAAAAAATGAAGAACTTTCTGACTTAAAAGAACTCTTTTTGTTCACATTCTGTATTGTTTCCTGGAGAAAAAAAAAAAATTCGCTCCATAGAAAAACAGAAAAAAAATTCTGCTACATCAAAATGCGGAAGCATGAAAAACTGATGAGCTTTCAGATTGTCCTCTTTTGCATGCAAATCATATCAGAAGTTCTCATTAGCATAAATGCATGAGCAACTCTAAATGCTTTTAATTTCCAATCTCAGCCAGCAGAGGAGTAATTTGTCACTGTCAGGGTGAAAATCTAAAAAGAAAAAAAAGAGAGAGAGAGAGAAGGACTCCATGCTAAATTGGAATCATATAAATTTTTGATTTGCTAATTGACTGATGCTGCAGTTCAATCAGCTGCCTTGAAGGTGTAAATAATTCAATGTAGAATCAGAAATAAAAGCATAATGTGCTTCTACCAAAAGCGTGTTAGTATTCAGTGCAGCAGGACGTACCTGACCATGTCTTTTTCACAGATACCCCTTTTAGTCAAATTATAAGTCTTCTGAAAGCAACTGCACTCATCCAAACCAATAAAAACACCTCTCGAATACCCTGAGCTTTGCAAGGAAGAGACATTAGGACAGAGGAAACAGAACTCAGCAATCTTTTAACGGTGAGCATCCCAGCAGGGTACAACCAAGGCTTCATGGAGGCCTCTTGTTGGTAGCTCACTAATGCAGCCATAAAGAGAAAAGAGAAAAAGTACCAAATAAAAATCTCATCTGTACTCCTGCTAACTTTCAATCTTTGCTTTCCTTTAATCAACTGCTTTCAATGTCATACACTAAATGTATTTATTGCAAAAATATCTCATTAGTGTTGGCATGATATGGATATCTTAAAAGCTACTCCCTGTGGTTTATTTTTATCATGTAGTTCTTATGATATTAATATCCTTACCTTGAAATGTTTTCATTTGCATCATCCAAAAGTTAGTTTATAAATATTTTAGGAGATCCTGCTCAATCCAAAGTCAGAAGGAATAAATATGACTAAAGTTGCAATTTATTGGAACTATATTCCATCCGGTAATCTGTATTTTATTTAGTAATGATCTTAAAACAGGAAGATTGAGGCAATATGCTATAACCATCCTTAGGCACTCTCGTTACAAATAGTGAACCTGATGCCAAGATGAAAATGCCAGTGCTCTGTGAGACTTGCAAGCAGAAATTAACCTTAGACTAATCACCCTGATGAGATATTACAGAGGGTGCATGTGCCAACATTCAAGTAAATTCATTTGAACTATTTTTCAGTCTCAGGATACAGACACTGGTCTTAATTAATTTATGCACTCAAAGATCTAGCACAGATACCACAAGCCGTTGGAAAACTGATGTGTACATACTGACAAGTATGCCTAGAAAGGATACAAAACAAAGTTCGGTAAACTTAATTCAGCAATTAATCTATATTTTTAAAAAAGATAGCCAATTTTCTAACCCCACTTATCACTAAGCTACACTCTGACCCAAATCCTGTCTCTAAAAGCTCATTCTGCAGCAATGCTTCCAAACAATCATTCTAGGTAGGTTTGTTTGGAAATTCCAGGGAGAGTAACTTGATATCCCATAATGCACATATACTGTTTTATGTAATATGTGCTATGGGCTATTTAGGTTTTAAATATCTTTTCACATATTGCCCTTCTCTGATTCCTTGTTTGGCCTCTGGGAAGATGGAATAAGGAGAACAACTCCTTGTCATTCTTAGCTTTGGCATGGTTAAGGGTCAAGTCTCAGAGGCCGAGCATCACAATCTTTAGCCCTTTACATCATAAAATTTATGTTCAAAAATAAACTTGAATGAACACATGATCAGTTAAAGTTAGTTTTTTTGTGTGTGTGTTTTTTTCTGCGCCCAGGCCAAATAGCATAGCAAGAAGCCTAGACAGGCAGAGATAACCAGAGGAAAAGTAAAGTCAGACACTGAATCTAAAGATACAAGTGGACAATGGCCAGACCAGATATAAAAATAGAACTTTGAACCACAACCTAGCAACCTACCCAGGAAATCAACCCCTTACCTACAAGAAATCACCTAGGAACTCAGCCTACTTATAAGCCAGACTTGCAGGAAGCCATATTGCTATCTTTTGTAACAATCCAGGAAGCTACACAAAAACATCTATAATATTGACGCAAAATGGCCAGGACTTGACTACTAACTGACAGCCTCTCTAATTTTTGTGACCCCCTTCCAACCTGGGGCCAACCAGAGACAGCTGCCCCTAATTGGTCATGTGAATGCACGTCTTCCATGTAACCACCTGCAGCTCCTCAGTGCCAATAGCCTCTCTCAGGGCATACCTAAGCCGCCTTCCCTTTTCTCTACTGACATCTCTCCCACCTTTCTGCCTGCCTCTGAGTCTCTGCGAAAGGCAAGTTGCTGACTCTTGCTATAACCAAGTTCAAAACAAATAGCCTTTGCTTTTCTCATTTGATTGGTCTTTACTGATCTCCACCAAAAGGAGCCCGGATTCCCAGGGTGGAGCCCATCACCTCCCTGGAGGGGGTGCACGAGGAACTCTGCTTGGTCTCCTACTGGCTTCCAGAGGTGAGAGGTTTGACAGAGTCTGCCCAGGGTTGGGGGAGACCTGGAAGCATCAACAACCAGCATTTAGTGAGCACATTCTATGTGCCATTGTAAGAGGCCCTGAACAATTAATAAGTTCCATCCAGACCCCTGGGTGATGTTAGCCCCACTCTTCCTACTCATAAAACCTGAGTAGCTCAGCCCACAACAGCTGGACCAAAAGAGCAATTCCTCACCCCACCTGCAAGGACCCTTCTTGAGCAGCTAGTCCACAGCTAGCTGAACTTCTGCCGACCTCTCTTTGCTAAAGTTCTATAAAAATCTCACCCTTCTTCCCCAGGGCAGTACATTCCTTCAGCGCCTCCTCTTATCGTGGCACTTTGAACGAAGGCTTATGCCTCACAGGGCTCTGCTGGATTTTCTTCAACACCATTTTAAATGTTCTACATGCTTTATCTAATCTAAGGTTCATAACAACTCTTGAAATGGGTGCTATTATTATCTCCATTTTAAAGAGGGGGAAACTCTGGCATGAAAATTTTACTTGGCGGTAACTTCTAGGATGCATGGTATCCAGAGAAATACATTGAATGTGATATGACGAGAGTTTCTTAACATCATCACTGTTGAGATTTTGGGTGGATAATACTTTGTTGTGAGGGGGTCAAGAACTAGAAAAGAGGAGAGGATTAGCATTTCTTTTCTATCCTTTTAAAATTTATTTTTGTTTCATGTCTTAAAACAAGCGTTTATTAGTTTTGTAATTTGAAAAGCATCAAGGAAGGAAATTTGCAAGAGAAAAGAAAGATCACCTTTGTTTTTTCATCAGCCACATCACATTAGTGGTTTATATTGAGCTCATGATTAATTAAACTTTATAAGCCTGCTTTTACATAAATCGTTTTGTCTCCTCCAACCTGTACTCATAAAATTGATTTTTTTCAAATGAAATTCAGAGCCTTATCTTTAATCTGTGATAAATTTCCCATTCTTTGTTTTGGTCTTTCATTGCAACTGGCAATTGTTTAATTTTGGATCTTTCATCCAATTTACAAGCTCTGTCTCCCAGTTATTTATCATCTGCTGGCTTGGACACTGCATTTCAAGGCTAAAATAATGATGCCGAGGACAGAACCAGGAGCCCTGCATACTTCATTGAAAACCTCCTGCCCGGAAGTGGTAATAATACATTCATAAACATTATTCTAAATTGTTCCACAGCCCACTGTCACTGTACCTAACCATACTACCTGGGGGACCTGAGCCTCCTGGGACTGGTGCCATCTGGAGGTGGGCACACTTTGCATGGCCATAGGAATTGGCCTCAGTCACCCAGGTCACAACCTTCTAAGCATATCCCATCCAAATCAATAAGTGCCATAATGCAATTCCATCCAGAGAGAAAAAGCATTTCTGACCCTAAAATGGAGAATGAGGAGATGCATTATTGGGACCCCTGCATTCTTTCTTAACAACACCCACATGTTAAACAGGACTCTCTCTTTTTTTGCTTTCTAAGTGTCTGGTGCAAAGGATATTAAATTGGATCTTTATGGGTGATGCCTCGGAAAGACAGGAACAGTTGTTCTGCATGACCCTAACTTTGGAAATCAAGTTTTTATCATCTCCGTAGTCTTCCGGAACCACGTCCATTCACAATGGCTTCTCAGAGCTCACCAGTGGTGGTCACACAGGCAGATTCCCTCAGGAACCCATAGTGTAAGTATTGGCCCTTGAGCATTCATTTTCCTCTTCCAGCAGCATGCTACTCCATCCTCACTCTTAACTTTTCCACCTTGTCAAACCCTCCTCATTTTTAGGACCCTGAGAAGTCTGTAACTTAACATCCTCCTTTCTTCACATCAAAGTAAGTCCCCATTGAATCATATATGTGGCCCTTGCATGGTACGTGGACCACTAGATGTATGAAGTATCCCACTGAATTTCATGTGCTTATTTCCGCTAAAAGATGAAGTCCTTGAATGGAGGAACTGAGAGTGATCATTTCCCCCCTTGCCCAGGCCCAGCGTATGGCATGTGGTAGACTCAGAAAATATTTGATGAATGGATGAGGGAACAAATAAATGAAGCAATTTTCATATATTTAAAACAGGTGCTTTATGACATCTTCAATTTCTTGGCTTTGATTTCTTTCAAAATATTTGCTCTAAAATATCTTTCCCTTTGAAACGTGGTTTTCCTTTACGGAACAGCAGAATTGAAGATGAAGAGCTGTGCTTCCCCTCCCTCATCTGTTAGCATTGTACCATCTGCTCCAAGCAGAGGGTCTCTCGGTTTCTTTCTTGCTCCAAACATAGCTTTAAAGGGTGTTTTTGTTGTCTGACATTTTTTTGCAAGCCTCAGCTCAATCTGGGCATCACCCCCTACCCCCCCGCCCAGAAATCATTTTTATAAATTTGCACCATTCATCATTATTCCGGTTGAACTCCTTCATGTCCTATATGTGTCCTTTTCCAAAATGAGCTCATCAGATAGCTCATAGAAGTACATAGTCACATGAAGTGGTTTGGACAACCCCCCTTTCCTTTTTCATCAGGATCCTTTGCAATTATATTCTTAGAATTTTGTTTATAGAAAGCTTGAGATTTATGTTCTTGTATATGTTCTTTGGCCATAAAATACCCATATTTGTAATACATATTTAAAATTACTTTCCTAAAATCTGTGACCACTGTTGTTCTTGGCTATTAATTTTTTTCTCCCAAAGTTTATATCATTTCTAGCTACCTACCTGTTTTCTCCTATTTGTGCAATTGAAGAATTATTTGTGAAGTCAGAGGTACATGAGTTATAATCTTACTCTACTTAAAAGATGTTTTACTGAGCCATTTCTTACTTTTTGAGTGCCTCAGTTTCTTCACCTGTGAGAAGGAGAGAACAATCGTACCTATTAATGTGGCAGCTTCTCTCATACCACCAGCTCCTATTACGTAACAGTTGTTTATCACAAAGGTTCTCAACCAGAGAAATTTTGTTTCCTGGGGGACATTTGGCAATGTCTGGAGACATTTTTGATTTTCACAATGGGGGGGGGGGAGTTGCTACCAACACCTAGCGGATGGAGGCCAGGAATGCTATTAACATCCACAACAAAGAACCACCCATCCAACATGTCAGCAGCACGAAGGCTGAGAGCCTCTGGAGATGTGAACCCTATAAAGACAAGGGCCAGGTCGGTCATAATTGCTACTGTACCTTTGTACCTCACACAGCACCTGACACATTGCGGGGATGCAGCAAACACATAGTGAATATTAGTGATACACAAAGGTCTACAGGCTGCCTAAATTCAAACCTCAGAAGGAGAGTTACAAATGGTTAAAAAAAAACAATCATAGCCTGAAGCATACTTTCATCCACCACTAGTCAGTAGTACCCTGTGCATTGGAAGGGCCATCCAAAATAGGAAAGAAGGAAAGCAGCTTAGGTAATTTCAGATGTATATCTAGCTGTGTGCTGATAAAAGTTTAATCATTAGCTCTTGGGCTGGTGGGGGTGGGAAGGGCGGAGGAAGCCCTGGTTTGCAGTGTCTTCCAAGGTCTGTGGTGTAAACACTTCCACCAGGGCCGTTTGCAAGCTACCAACGTGATGCCACTAAACTGGAAACCGGGAAAGTTGTTCAAGGTCATGTGAGCAAGTTCAAGCCAGTTCCAATGGATGACTGGATGTGTCTTGAGCTTTCCTTCAGTTTTCTGTCCGCATTGCATCTTCACCTTCACGCTGTGATTTACATCTTACCTTCAGATGCCTCCGCCCCTCCCCTGGATCCTCTGTGAGTTGAATATTAAAGGAACCAAAATAACTAGTCCTGACCTACAGGTTTCTTGTGAGCACACAATTCCAGAATGTTTTGCCAGCCTGAGTTAAAAGAAAAACGTGCATTTACTCTGAGTCTTTTTGACACCCAATACCCAAAGAAGTTTTTCAAGCCATGAGAACATCTTTGAACCATTACTTAAAGCCATGTTAAACCTTTAAAAGTCAAACATTAAAAGTACAGGTTTAATGATGGGTTAAATAATAAATAAGTTGGCACTAAAAGGACCAACATGGTTCATAAAACTCTTCTGTTTGCTTTCTGTGACGAATTCAAGCTCAGACAATGAGAGAATCTGTTTTTTTTGTTTTTTTTTTTTTGTGGAGGAGGAAATTTAGGGGAATTAGGAAGTTCATGCCTTGATGAATTACACAGACCCACATCCCCTTACCCTCCACACACACAACACACACCTCATCAAATAAAACCTGGATTATCTACTACCATGAAAGAAAACATAAATTTTGTTAAAATAAAGATTAATTCAGAGGATTTTACTACTCAAGTATCTCTAAACTTCTAAAAAGCCTTTACATTTTAGAGCTAAAATAATATTGGGAGCTATCGAGTTTATTTATCACCTAGATTTTGTGGACATACATTTTACTTGTCCTTCCTAAGAGATAGAATGTAACCAGTATAACATGGATGTGACAGGTTGGTGCCATGTAAACATAGTGGACTGCCCAGAAATCCCTTCTCTTTATTGTTTGGGGGCAAGGAGGGATTTGTGTGAGAGACATAAGTCAGAAGATAAGCAGTAGCCAGTATGTTCTGAAGGCTGACCTAGGGCACTACGTGCAGGTGGATTTTACGCACATCGTTGCTGATTTTCTGGTCCACCCCAAGGGCGGGATTCAGCAGCTGTGCCCACAGATCCTTGAACTCCTGCTGCATCTCTTCTTCTTGCTTCTCTATCTGGGGCCAGATACATGTACTGCTCTTTGGCAGAAAGCACCAGCTTCTCCTGTACGTCACCTTTGTTGTCGAGCTCAGAGGGGGTGAGAAACATCCACAGCTTCCAGGTTTTCTTCAAGGGTTCCAAAGTGTCCTTGAAGATTCTGCCGTGTCCTTGCTCACTCCTGTTTCATGTCTAGCTTTTCCTCCTGACTAATGTCCGTGCTAACCAGTAGCAGATTCAGGTCCTCTACAACACGCAGAAGCAACAGTCTTCCATAGACTTCGCCAACACTTGTCTGTTATCTATCATTTGGTTCTGTCTTGCTGATTGAACCCTACCAGATACAATAGATGTGACTATGACTTTATAGGTATTATTTCCCTTTAATACATAGTCACATGCATTTGTTGGTGCCTGGCCCATATCTCTTTCCTCTTGCCAGAGCTAACCTGCACACAGATCTTGTATAAATCATGCCTCCAAGCATCCATTTACCATAATTATTATTATTATTATTATTTTTGGCCATAGGAATGTGCTTGGCTCACACCTGGGGGAGGGCAAAGTATTAGGAAGTTAGTGCCACAGGAGTAACCCTGAAACAATAGAGATGGGAGTTGGTGAAAAACTCCTCCAGCTTCCTCAACCTACTGCAGGACAATCCTGAGATGTGTTTCCCAGTTGTTATGAGAGCCGGCATTGGTCTTAAGCCCCAGTTGCCCAATGCAAGGATGGCTCAGGAGCACACATTTTGCTGGCCTTTTTCCCCATCCCTCCCTCACTTCTCCACTACTGCACAGCACTTTCTGGATCCCCTTCCAAACTATTTACTTCCAAATTCTTCTTTCAGGGTTTGCTTTTGGTGAAACTCAAACTCATGCAACCTCTAAAAGTCTTTATATTTACTTTAAAAAAGCAAACATTCCCTGTGAAATGCAAAAATCTAATAGACTTACAGTATCTCAAGGTCATCATTTTATTATAGCTCTTTGTAGGAAATGTAAGACAAGTTTCCCAACATGGTCCAAAGAACAAATTTTTATTTCTCTGAAGGCTCAGAGTCTATGTATTTCCCTCTCATGCTGACTCTAGAGTTACAGTCAATGAAGGTGTAGGCACCGTACCTTCTTCCAGGTGTGGAATGACCAAGATACAGCTATCAGCTGTGCGCCAGGTCTTGACAAGGTAGTGAAAGTCACCTGGAAAATGAAGCAACAGGTGTCCAGATCGCCTGCTACATCATAGCCAAATTTGTGGAAAGGCTAAGTAGACAAAAATCAGCCTGTATTTGTACTTACCCCATAATACAATGCTTTCATACATACATTTGCTAGCTTTCCTTGCCCTTTTTTCTAAAAAAAGTCACCACATATCACAGAAACTTACGTTGATTTTCCAAGTAGCTGAGTTCTTACTGTTCCAAACATGTAACAAAAATCAGGACGATTTGAACTAGCTCTTTGCAATATAAAGTATTACTAGAAAAACTACCACCCAGCAAAAGTGAAGGCTAGGTTTGAGAGGAATACTTAGCAGTAAAAGACACATGAGTATGTATTCTCTTATTTATTCCTTATTTTCTTCCTGCTTTTTTTGTGTGTGTTTTTTTTGTTTGTTTGTTTTTGAGCCAATGACAAACCTCACAATTTTATTAAGCTAATAAATGGTGACTGAGAGGGAAGCAGTCACGATGGTAGCTGATGATCCAGAAAATGTGTGTGACAGGACTGCTGTGACAGTACCACAGAATCATCTGTTCTGGAGGTCATATAACATCCTAGCCCAAATAAAATAGCCTCTGTAGCGAGTCAACACTGCAACTATGGATGATAGATTGAAGCCATCATTTAATAATCCACTGCACATCCCAGATCATTTCTAGGTAAGTAGGAGGGAGATATTTTTTGTATTCACATTTCAGCAGAGTCAATAGCAAATTTGGATTGGAAAGCAAAAATGGACAATAAGAAATGTCAACATGCTTATGTACTCTTTCTTTTTTTTTTTTTTAATGGTGATTGTAAAAGTTTGGTTCTGTTTCCCCAGAGACAGATTCTAACACCCCTTAAGCACATTCCTCTGTGCGTGAATAATTCAGCAGTAAAGCTCAGGAAAGATAAGTTTTCATCACTGGAAGAATATGTACAGTATTAGTCATCCATGAAAATTAGAGTAAGTAAACATGGGTTAAATCCAAATGTATTTAAATTAAGTGAGCTGATGCTTTTTTCTTTGGATAACTGAAACAATTGTTTCATACCCCTCCGACTTCTTTTTAACAATGGCTATTACATTCTCCCGTTTTATGAAATACAAGTATACTTTCTAACCACAGGAATAGGAATAGGAATAATATATATGTTATAATGAGTCTGGGTTTAAGTGCATCACTGGGAAATCATTTGAATGTAGAAAAAGAGAGCTTTGTATTATAGGAGAAATTTAGCTTTATTGTATTAGATTGTGTCAGATTCTTTATTTTGCAAAAGCCTTAGAATCTTAATTCAACAGCCTATTATAATCATGACACCAAAAAGATATTCCTTAATTTGGAGAGTGAAATTTTGTTTTGCAAAACAAAGAGAGAGAGAGAGAGAGAGGGCTTCCAATACAACTAGACCACACAGTATATAGAGAAATTATTTTGGGGGATGCCCCCTTGTAATTGTACCAGTTTTAATTTATAGTATCCATTTATTATTTCCACTGTTTTGTTTCCTGATGAAAGTTTTATGCTCTGCAGAAATTCAGTGCAATGAGGCAGGTCTAGCATTATCTTTTGTTGTGCTGTGTTACATCCCATCTTTTTCTCTAAGCTAAGCTATTGATTTAGATGATTCTTAGTTTTTCTTCAATACCATGGCTCACTCTTGCAGAAATATATGCAAATTTTTTTATTTTCTGAAAAATGGAAGGCAAAATCATGCATTATGCTGCTCTTGCAAAAAAAAAAATCATTAGCTCTTGCCAAAAGCAAAACAGTCGATCTCTTGCCATGCTATTGTGTATGATTACTAATTTCCTATCAAGCATTGTCCTATGATAAACAAAACAGCTTTCAGTGATGCCAAAAGGCAGACGATTCTTTGATAACTCAGCAAGACTCCCTCTAACTACTTCCCAAAAGGGTCTTTTCAAGGAAACCACATCTATGGCTTTTTCAGAAATGCCAGGGATATAAGCACACCTCGGGCACATTTAATTGTAACATTAATTAAATGATCCTCTCATTCATTTATTAATTATAGAATCATAGAATGATAGGGTTGAAAGGACCTTGAGAGATCAACGGAGTCAGCACCTACATTCTCTGTAGGGACCACGTATAAACTACCTTAACCCAAAACACTACTTTATTTCCCAAATCTTAGCAAAGAAATTGTGTTTACAACCTCCTTTCATGACCTAGTCTGGGAATAAATGCACTTAGCATGAGGAAACCCTTCCAGTACACCTTTCAGTTGCCATATTCAGAGGAGGCCGAGAACAAACCCGGACGCCATCCTCTAGGTCGGACGGTATCGCTTTGTTTCCCTCAGGAGCTGTTCCCTGTCCAGGTTAAATGTGCCCACTGCTTCTAACTTACAAGCAGCACCCCCCTTTTTTTCTTCTTCTAGCTTTTCAGTTGCCACTGGTTATTCTAAAGTCTCTTTAAAATTTCCTCATTTTTCTTTATTTCTGAAACTTGTATTGGAAAATGTAAAAATCTGACCGATGCAGAATGAAAGAGTAAGCTCTGACAAAACCCACCCTAGGCCAAATTATGCACCAGAAAAGATGTGCTATAATGGCCCATTCTGCCCACCATGAACAGCAAGAGAGGGCAGCTCTACATACCAGTTCCATTTCAGAAGAAAAGAGAGAAAATGGGGCAGGACAAACACATTTAAATATAAAGTAGCCACAAACTTAAGCTATGGTAATGTCCTAAATTTACATATTCAAGGAGATCAGAAAAAGGAAAATTCAAAGAAACTTGGTGTCTATCCATATCATAGTTGCAATTGCAAAACACCAAAAGTAAGGAGAAAAACTAGAAACTAGTCAGAAGAAGAAGAAAAAAATACAATAGATAAAGTGGAATCACAATGCAAATAATCACAGATTTCTCATTAGAAACCATGTAGGCCAGAGACAGAGGAATAATATATTTAAAGTACTGAAATTTAAAAGGCTGTCAATGTAGAATTCTATGCATGTGAAAAATATCCTTAGGAAAGAAGGTGGAATAAAGAAATTTCAAGACAAAAAACACCAACAAAATATGTGACCAGCAGACCTTCACTACAAGACATGTTTAATATATTTCTTCAGGCTACAGAGAAATATTTCCAGAGAAAAATCTGGTTCTTCAGGAACAAATGAAACACATAGGAAATAGTAAATACCTGCATAACTATTTTTTCTCAAGTTCCATAAAATACTTATGACTCTAAATTAAAAATTATAACATTGTCTTGTCAGGTTTTTAACGTATGCAGTTGTAATATAGATAACAACATATATGTGGTAAAATAGGTGTTGAAGAGCTATATAATTGCAAGTTCTCCAATTTTACATAAAATGGTACAGTATTAAATCTAAGCAGTCTGGGAAAGATTAGGGATATATACTGTTGTCCCCAGGGGGAGAAAAAACATTTTAAAATCTGCAATGAGATATAGCTAAAATGACAATGAGTTATAGCAACATATAAATTAAAATAGAATGCTAAAGCATATTCTAGTAACTTAAAAAAAGGCAGAAAAGGAAAGAGGACACAAAAACAAACAAAACAAACAAAGAAACAAAAAACCCAGAGGGTCAAACAGAAAATAATAAAATGTATGACACAAATCCAAACATTTAAATAATTACATTAAATATTAATGATAAATAATCTAATTCAAAGTTAGAGATTGTCACAGTGGATAAGAAAACAAAACCACCATAAAACGCTGCCTCTAGGAGATGCATTTTAAATAGTAAACACAGATTGGTTGAAAGAATATGGATGAAAAAATGATACAAATAGTAAGCAAATAAAAATTAGAGGCACAGTATCCATACTCTGTAAAACAGAGTATTCATACTCTATAAAATAGACAGAGTATTACCAGATATAAAGACAGATATTTCATAATAGTAAGTGGAATAAGTCTTCAGGATGACCTAATAATCAGAAGTAGGTATACGCCTAACAACGAATCAATATACAGGTAGGGGGAATATGACAGAAAATTAGACAATTCCACAATCACAATAAAAGATTTTAACACCTCTCGTGCAACAATTGATGGAATATTTTTAAAAGAAACAGCAAAGACATAGAAGATTTAAAAACCATATCAACTGTATTGACCTAGTTGACATTTACAGATTATAGATTAAAGATTGCAGAATACAATCTTATCAAGTGAACACAGCATTTTTACCAAGATTAACCATAAAACAGTTCTCAATAAATTTTAAATAATTGAGATGAGATAGTGAATATTCTCCGAACACAGTAAAATTAATTAGAAATCAATAACTGTAAGATACCTAGAAAAACCTTAAATATTTGAAAACCAGAAATCATGCACCTAAAAAATTGATGGCTTGAAGAAGAAATCACAAATGAAATCTTAATATACATGTTGAGCAGAATAACAAAAAACACAGCATACCAAAATATGTGAGATACAACTAAAGTAATATTTACAGGGAAACTTACTGTTTTAAATGTTTATTATTAGAAAAAATTAAGAAAGACCCAAATCAGTTAGCTAAGATTCTAAAAATAATTTAGAAAAAGAAAAAAAATCAAAATAAGTAGAAAGAACAAAATAATAAAGATAAGATTAAAAGCAGTACAATAAAAACAGGCAACAGAAGAAATGAACAAAGAAAAAACTGGCTATTGTGTGTAAATTATTCTTCAATTAAGTTGGGAAGCATCTGTAATCTATCTTGTCCTGGATGAAAAATAATCCAGGATAACCAAGATTACAAAAATATATACTAAAGAGTCTGAAAAAAAAATAACCCAAACAAATTATTGTGAATGGGAGGTATTCTACCTTTCTCAGCTAAGCAAACAAAATAAAGCCACATGGCTAAATCATTTCCATCAATGGTTTACTGTTTTGGCTCAGCTTTTACTCAGAAGGTCCATTGAGTTTCTATTTCCAATAGGAACACTGCAACCATGACTCATTCCAATTAGCATCCTCAGAGTGAGTGTAGTAAAGCTAACGGACTTGGCATCATTTTCCTACAGGAAATAGAAAATCTCTGACAAAAACAGCACTTCTATTTAAGGTACAGATGTTAACTTTATTAAACTGAAAATAGTCTCCACCTTCTTCACATTCTGTGGGCAATACTTCAGCTGTAATAAATGACCTATTTTATATTTGCAACCTGACAATTAAATGTACCGAAAACCTATGATAAAATAAAAAAATTACAATGGCAAATGCCAGCTCCCTTTGGGTTTTTTAAAAATAATTTCCAAAATTTTCTTTCTGCCTTACAGATATACAGAATTATTTCTATAAACAAAATATATTTATATGAAATGCTGTAACTTGTTAATGATGACAAGGGGCCACCTGAGAAAAGAATGGCCAAGGATCAAGCAAGTTGAAATTTATTTTAATCTGTATTGTTCTGGAAAAGGCAGAAACAAAGATTTTCTCATTTCCATATCAGTTAAGATTCAGAATCCACTGGTCAGACAAACAAATTACTTTATATTGATATGCTAATTTTCTTTAGGGCATATTACTCATACCTGGTATGGTATATAAATCTTATTAGTGAAGAGAACAGAAAAAGCTTAAAGATTGAGAATAAAGTAACAAAAATATTGTGACAGTGAGTATGACATAGAATATTGCGTTGTGGATCTGTGGCCGTTATCTGCTTTCCTACCTTTGATGTCATCTGCTAATAATCACCATGGACCTCCCAGATATGGCTTAGAGATGTTTTCATCTGACTTTGTCATTTGAGTAAACGCTGCATTACAAGATTGGTGGGATAAAATCAAAGCAACAGACGTGCCAGGCAATGAGAGTAGGTGCTTTTATGCCAGTCTGAGGTGGTGGCACAGATACGGAGGAGACAAAATATGAAAGGGGTCCGCATCACCCAAATCTGAGAATCACTGCATGAATGCGAGAGCAACGCAGATGTACAGAGAACAAAGAAAAATTCGTTCAACCTAAACCCTGCCCTACCCAGCCTCAGAAGATAACCCTACAGTCCAGTTTATTTCTGAGCCAAGAATAAGGCATTTACCGAAAATGCATTCTTCTAAAGTGCTTGATCTCCGGCATTTCTTTATCAAGAGCGGTAAGTTTTCATTCCACAGTCAGCATTCTAATGCATGTGACAAAGACTGCTATTTATCCCCCATATCTGATTTTCTTCATCTACTATAATGCAATCCCTGGATGTTTAGCTGAGAGCCTTCCTTGCAGTTAGGTGTGGCCATTTGACCAAGCTCTGGGCATTGGGATAGATGTGAAGTGGTTCATGTAACTTACAGGAAGGTCCTAAATGGGAGAAGTGTGCCCTGCCCCTCCCCTGTCTCCTGTCCGCTGTCTGGAGTGCATGTCTGGCAGCCCGATGTGGAGCAGTTGTCTTGCACAGGACATACCCTCGGGAATGACCACATGCTGCACAGGAATTACAAAAAAGGAACCTGGGTATCTGAGGCTTTTTCATGGAGCAGAGCCAGTAGAGCAGCCCGACATGCTCACATCTCATCTATAGCAAAAGAGAAATAAACTCCTACTTATTTGGTTTTCATTTGGGGGATCACTCGTATTTGCAACCACATCTAATTCTAAATAATATAAAGCCTGGAAGTGCAATTACTCAAATGGGTTCACAGACTGGTAGGAATGTTTCAGAAAATAACACAGTAAATATTTTTACCCTTTGGGGTGGGAAAGGACGTGAGAAGGCAGGCATCGGGCACTTTAACAGCCATTGGGAATGACCCGGAGGGAAAAGAAGTGTGAAAGGAAAGTCTAAAGACAAATGTCTGGGCTCTTAGCGTGCGTTGAGATGAGGAGTAGCTCTGAGCACACGTCCTTCCCTGTACCCCTTCCTTCCCTCCTGAGGGGGCTTTAAGTACCGCCTTTCTCATAGGCTGTTTTAGGGATGTCGTTCATGAGGTTGCCTTCATTCAAGCTAGCGTGAATGATGGCCACAGGTGCACATGACTGTGGGCTACTGGAAATGTGTATAAGTACATCTGTGTATCTTATGGAGGAGACATGGTGCAGGAGCTAAAACTGCAGATTCTACAGTCAGCCTGGCAGGGTTTGAATCATGGCTCCATCGTGTACATCTGTGTGATCTGAGGCAGGTTTCCTAACCTCTCTGATCCTCAGTTTCCTCATTATAAAAGAGGTTAATAATAGTAGCAACCATTAATGACTAAATAAGACAAATAAGCTGCCAAGTGCTTTCGGGGTGTCTGGTATAAAGTACTTTAAAGTGTTTCAACATTATTTGTTGATAATTCCATTGATTTACCAGTATATATCTGAGTTCCAAGGAAACATTAAACTCATAAGATCCTGTTTTTCTGTCCTTGATCAAATATAACGTTCTTCCCTCCATCCACACCACAACTCACAGCTGTGTGGCTACAAAGGACCCAGCAAAAGCCTAAGGCCGTAGGGATCAGAGAAGCCATAGGTTCGAAAGAATCTGCACTTCCGAATTACTGTGGAGGGCTGTCTGCCAATCAAAGTCATGGGCATTTAAGTGAGCAAGAAACAGCTTTTCATTGTGTTTATGCACTGAGATTGGGAGGCTTGTTTATTACATCATCTGACATGACGGACCCTAACTAATCATATTAATTTGTTAGTGTTGCTGTAACAAAGTACCACAAACTAAGTGGCTTACAATAGAAATACATTTTCTTACAGTCCGGGAGGCTAGAAATTGGAGATCAAGGTGCCTGCCTACAGGGCCATGCTCCTTCCAAAGAACCTGGAAAAGGACCTGTTCCAGGCGTGTCTCTCAGCTTCTGGTAGTTCCTTGGCTTCACGGTGCCACGGGAAGATTGTGTGTGTGTCCAAAGTTTGCCTTTTTATAAGGACACCCCAGCAGTATTAGATTAGGTCCCACCCTAATGACCTCATTTTAACGTGATTGCCTCTGTAGAGTGTCTACCTCCGAATAAGATCATATTCTGAGGTCCTGGGGTTAGGGGTTCGGACTGCAACCTGTCTTATCGTGGAGGATACAATTCCACCCACAACACTAATATAAATAGTTAGCTTTCATTTTTATACCTGCACTTAACTGCAAATCAGCAGAATGTGTGACACCAGAAATAAAAACTATGATAGTCTTCTCTGGTTGTTGTTAAACTAGAGAAAAATCTTGTGATCTTGAACTAGTTGCTCTCCTACCAAAGACACTATTCAGCTATATTTTATTCTGCATATTGATATATATTCATAGCTTTCTTTTCGCTATACATAGATACATAACCCTATAAGCCTTTTGGTGAAGTGGATCCGACTTTTACTGGTCACTCCAATTTTGAAGGTTTAGGAATAAGGCTCTGACAAGTAGTTCAGAAAATATTCTTATAACATTAATTAGGATTGTCTTTTATACCTGTTGTGGGAAAAGTCAGACAACTAGAAATGTTTATATAAAAATAATAACAAAGGTATACAGTCTTAGCAAAATCACTTCATGTCATAATAAAAAAGCAAATATTAAAATGAACAAAATGTGAACAACATAATTTATCAAAATCAAGGAGGCCAAAATATTAAATGGCATTGGACAAGTCATGTATTCATGCCATGTGTCATATTCAATACACGTTGTCAGGAAAAAAAAGGTTTCTGGAGAATAGGCATGTATGCTTGTTTATTTATTCTCTCTTGCTCCCACCCATAACTTTAGAGCCAACTTTTTTGTCCAGGAGACTGATTTTTTTGTGCAATCTATTCATAGTTTTGTGATAGTTCATTGTTTAAAATATTCATCTTTGAAACATTCAATACTCCCTAGACAGCTTTACTTTGTCTTTATCTTAACATACAATGAAAATCAAAATAGTTCAGGTAACTGCTTTACCTACCCAGAACCAAAGAAGAGGCTGACAGACAACTTATTCCTGTAATTCATTTTAGAAATACCAAGTGAAGGAAATTCAGGCCTTAGGCAGGCTATTGCATGAATCCATCTCATTTTAAGTCTAATAACTTCTTTGGAAGCACAATAAAAGAATAGCAAACCATTTTTATTTAAATAAAGTCTACTTCCACAAAATATGGAATTACCAAACTACTTCAGAGGCCATTCACTGAATACCCCAAGGATAGTTTTAAATTTTGAGAAAGACTTGAATCAGTGTTTCATAAAGAAAGGCAAAAAGAATTTTATTTACAAATGAGAAACATTGAAGAAAAGGAAAAATACAATCATCTTACTTGTTTCGAAGAAGGTCAGAGCACCACACAGCACCACATGACTGGAACTTGCCAAATTTAGATCTTGAGGATATAAAGGCACAAAAGATTCCAAAGTTCTCCACTTGTCCCACAAATTTCTTAAGAGTAAATTAAGTTTTACTATGTTAGGCGACTACATGTGGACCTTATTTTATTGATCTTCACCTATTGTATTCCACAGATGTGTTTTTACAAATTAAAACTGAAGACAAGACTATTCATTTGCAAAAAGATGAAAACTCAGTTTATTTGTGGTGGTCTGGATCCAAGTCAACAATACAAGGTGTGATCAAACACTACAGTGAACGTTTAAATTAAAAAAAAATTATTACAGTAAAAGACACATTGCCATTAATCCCCCTCAAAATACTCCCCATTGCTTCAAACACACTTATCACATCATTCTTGCCACTTTCTGAAGCAGTTCTGAAAATCCTCTTTCATGTCTTAAGTTGTGCTGTCGTGGCTGCCTGGATGTCCTGAATCATTTTGACTTTAGGGAAGAGCCAGAAGTCACACGGTGCCAGATCCGGTGAATAAGATGGATGAGGACACATCGTAATGTTTTTATTTGACAGAAATTACTATATACCAGAAGCGATATGTGACACAGAGTGTTGTCATGATGGAGGATGATTTATGGCACACTTTAAAATACACCTTCTCTCAACCGTAGCTCACACCCAACTGACTGCACCAAATAAGTTGAAACTTTTCACACACTGTTACTAAGTTTTGTTGCACCGCTTCCCATATTGAAGATCCCGGACTTTCTGTTGGATGGCACTCGGCAGGAGCATTCACCGTATTTTGTGATCACAACAGAAAGGATCTGTGTCACATGTTACTTCTGGTACAGTAATTTCTGTCAAATAAAAACATTGTGGTGTGTCCTCATCCACCTTATTCACCAAATGTGACACCATGTGACTTCTGGCTCTTCCCCAAAGTAAAATGACCATGAAAGGAACATGTTTTGAATCAATTCAGGACATCAAGGCATCAACGACAGCACAACAAAAGACACTCACAAAAGGGGACTTCCAGAACTGCTTCAGAAAGCGGCAAGAACAATGGGATAAGTGTATTGGGAGTGAACGGGAGTATTTTGAGGGGGATTAATGGCAATGTGTCTTTTATTGTAATATATATATATATATATATATATATATATATATTTTTTTTTTAATTTCAATATTCACTGAATTTTTTTATCACATCTTGTATCTCAGAGTTCTGCCTGTACTAAACAGTGTCTCTCATGATCCAAGACCTGGGTGACTTACCACAATGGTCACTGTAAATTGGTTAGAGGATTGGAAGAGCAATATGATAAAGGGACATCACCAGTGTTAGAGCAGAGCGAGCCAAATGGAAATGAGGGCAAAGGCGATGACTGAGGGTACCTCCCTTTCTGAGCACAGAGACTCATCACATCATCCTTTCTTTGGTATATTTTAGTTGCTAGAATTTATGAAAGAAGAAAATTTGAGAATGAACAGAGAACAGTTATCATATAAATAACAATATGAGGTTAAAGAAAGTATCAGCTGAAATTATTTCAAGGTCATCAATTCTGGGCCAGAGGGTGGGGGGACCATTTTACAAGCTGAACTGATATAGGTTGATTTCTTACAACTGAGGCCGCTGAGAATAAAAAAAAAAAAAGAGAGAGAATTGGTCAGGTATCCCCAGTCATTTTCTATAAAACTCAACTAAGGACTGCAAAAGCAAAATCCTTAACATGTGATACTACTTTGATTTATAGGAACTATCATTAGTTTTCTCTATAAACTGCCTGATCCCTTCCACATAAAGTCATGTTCACCTTTCCTATTCTGCAAATATCCTCCCTCTATACGGAGATTCCCTTGGCTTTCATTTGATCTTTCACTCTATTTATCACCACAACTTTCAAATGAGACAGCCACGCTTGTTTCTGTTTACTCCTCACCTCACTCTTCCTTACCCTTTGTGATCAAACCTTTACTACCACTGTGCTCTCAGGAATCACAGAGATGAAATCCATTCCCAGCAGCCTTTGCTCAGGACCCCTTTTCTCAGGACACCTCGGCTTCTTTGTAGCCTGTTATGCTATAGCTCTACTCCTCTTAGTTCATACTTTCTTTCCCTTGCTTTTCTTGCTTTTAAAATTCCTGGTACTCCCACGAGGCTATACTTCCTTACCCTCTTTCACTGACATATCTCCATCTCCTTATTCTCATAACACAGACCTTTCTTCCTATCTTCTATACATATTTTTTTTTCCAGACTCTCCCAAATGACCATGAGCTTCTTCGAATTTCTATCTCTGGCTTCTGTTGCTGAAATTCTTTATTACACCCAACTGCACCTAAATATTCCACCAGCCCTCCAACCAGATATGAAAGCAACCATGCCTCATTGAAGTTCTGCTTTGCTAACACTTTGGCTTAATCTTGTAATCCAGTGGATGATTTTTTCCTTCTCAACCAGTGGATGCCAGCCTTGGCTCACCACTATTTTCCAGAAGGACACTTTACCTTTTCAAACTTAGCTACTTTAGACAACTTGCTTTATCCATCACTTCATTCAGCAGAGATCTGCACAGTGTTGACCATGTACCAGGCATGGCCCTTTTTGTCATTTCTCTGGGATTATTAAAGCCTGGACCGTGTTTAAAGCTTGTAACTGTGATGTATGCAACAAAGGATGTGCACGTGATGCTGTTAGAATAATTAGGAGAGTGGCCTGACCTGAGAAGTCCGGGACGGCATCCCTGAGAGAAGATGACTGAAGGGAAAGTAGGTGACTGGGTGAATGCTGAAGAAAGGCAGAGTCTGGCGAGCTGCCTGGCTTTCCAAACCCCAGAAACCTTAACCGTCACTCAGGCAACAGTTCCTTCTCTGACGGTAACATTCAAGATGAGGATATTAGCACCTTCATCTTTTTCTTTCAGTTTCCTGAATCCTTACACCCAATAGGTTATAGTGATGGTTAGTGTCATGTGTCAACTACCCTGGGCCATGGAGTGCCCAGATATTTGGTCAAACGTTATTCTGGGTGTTTCTGTAAGGGGTGTTTTTGGATGGGATGAACATTAAAACAGCAGACTGAATAAAGCAGAATGTGGGTGGGCCTTATAATTAGCTAAAGGGCTGAATAGAACAAAAAGGCTCACCCTCCCCAGGTAAGAGAATTCTTACTGACAGCCTTCAAACTGGGACACCAGAACCTCCCTGCCTTCAGATGTGATGTGAAACATGAGCTCTTCCTGTGTCTCAAGCCTGCTGGCCCTTGACCTAGAACTACATCATCAGTTCTCCCAGTTCTCAGGTCTTCAGACTCGCACCGGGACTTATCATCAGCTCTCCTGGGTTCCCACCTTGCCAAATCACCCTGCACATCTCGGAACTTGCAAGCCTCTGCAATTATGTGAGCCAAGTCTTTATATACATATATATATATATATATATATATATATATATATATATATATATATATATATATATATATATATGCAGTCTATTGCTATGGAGGACTGGCTAAAACAGTTATAAAAATTTCTAATGAAATTTTCTAATGCAACTTCTCATTCTGTTTTTATGTCAACCCACTGTGTAAAGAGTGAAAAAAGTGAATTACTGTACCCACTCACACTGAGTATATTTTTTAGGAAGCAGTCTGGTTTTATTTGAGAAAATACCTTGATGGATTTTTAAAGGTAAAAAGTGAGGCCTATAGGTAAACCTCAAAGCAAAGAGTCATTATGGGTAAACTGCTTTACATGGAAAAAGATTATTTTTGCTTCTGGGAGAAAATGGTAGAGAAGAAGCAGAGAAAGGAGGTGGCGGAGAAAGCAGTCGATGATATGAGGGAAGAGAGGCTGGGCATGGCAAGAAACAAAGGGACAAGGAGAAGGCTCTGGTCTAGGAAACGGAAAGATTTTAAGAACCAGATGCTCAAGGTTCACTATAAGTGTTTTTATGTGATTTTATGGCAGACTCCAAAGTATTCCCTCCTCTTGCCAACAAAGCCCATTTTATTTTGTATCTTCTAGCCCTGAATTTCATGGGCCACTCCCATGACTCAGGCAGGAAACGTTGATCAGTCTAAACCAATCATTGAAATCATGTTTCTTTGTTCCTGAATAGTTTAAGCAGGGTCTATGTCACAACCATGGCTCCTGAAAAAGTAGGTCATGCTCCATAAAAAAGTTAATACAGGGTTCGCCCCTTCTCGCCTAAACATAGTTTGGACTTTGACAGACCCAACTTGAAAAATTCAGCAATCCTAGAGCTACCCTACCATGGGATTTCTTATGTGAGAAAAAAATTTGTTTCTGTTTTTCATTTTCATCCAGGTTTCCTGCTATTTGCAGCCAAAGGCAGCAGAACTGAAAGAGAGTTACTTGTCTGTCACCTGATGAAAGAAATGTGTAAGAACTGGTGAAAATAAACTTACTTAATATGAAAATTTTATGATTCATAAAACAAATTTTCAAGCAATTCTCCCATGTTATCTATCAGGCCATAATTTGTTAATCTATTTAAATATCCGTTAGATAATAAAACTGCAAGAAACTTATTATGTATGTTTTTTAATGTCTCTGAAAAGTAAATAATGGATGATATAAAAGTCATTTTACATGGGGAACTTTATAAAATTCTGTATATTGTGAGCTAATAAAATCTGTATAAGGACATGAAATTAGTCCTATCTCATATTAGTCCTAAAATTGGGAATTCTGGGAAGTCTTACAGAGTACGCAAAGTATTCTAATTCAATTGCTCTGTGCCTCTAAGTAACACTTCTCATTTTTTTACATTAGAAGCAGAGTATTTTTCACATTCTATTAATAATGTATATTTCCAAGTTTTATTGAGTCTTATAAAGTAATTAGAAAGATAATAACATCACTGTATTCTCAATACTGAGGTAAATATTCTGCTTATGCTAATTCATTTCAACCCCACACCTTCCAATTTTTCAGATGAGAACCCAAGGTTTCAATTTAAAGTAACCAGTTCCAGGTCTTGAAAATGTAACCCAGATCTATCTGTGTGAAGAGTTATGAGTTATTAAAACAGCTAATAAATTAATTTTAAAGCCTAATAAAAACTAATGTAAGTAGAGTTTTCTTCCAAATTATTTTGTAAGAGAATTGTAAGATATTTTCATTTATTTAAGAAAAGAATTAAGAAACACACATATAACCTGGTCTCTAAACATTTTTACTAATATCGGCTTGCTTGTTGAATAAATGTAGAATAAAGATATTTCAAAAGTTTATTTAATCTCACAATTAAGATAGAAAAACACTGTTGAATTGAGAGATAAGTTTGTTATATTTATAGCTATAAAACACTATTTAGCTCCTCTGCATATCAGGAAATTCCATCATGTCCATCATGTCCAAATTTGACATTTGTCTGCAAAAGTTCACTTATGTATTTGATCCACTGTCCATTTGGAATAGTTTTTCAACATTTTCTATAAAATCTCTGAAGACTCAACTGAAATTCTCAAAAATTCAGAAGAAACTTATATGGAAAGAATACTCTCCCCCAATAAAAAAAGTACCTCTCAGCCATTGTGTGAATTCTTAAGAAGATATATTAGTGTGTGCTATTGAATGATTACCAAATCTATTGTCTTCCACTAAGATTTTTCTCTAACTATCAAATTGATATGACAAAACTGAACTCCATAGAAACATATTTATTGCAAAGTCTATATTCTTACATAGATGGGTCCTGAATTCTTTGTGTTGATAAAGTGTAAATTAAATGTATGAAGTATAAATGGTCTCTTCTTTGCTGTCATAGCAAAACCTATTCTGTTCATCTAAATCAAAATAATTTTTATGCTAAATGCACAGAATTCAATGTTAAAATTAAGGAGTTCCCAATTTTTATGTTCAACACTTTTAATAAATACACCCATGCAATTTTAGTAGAAACAAAAAAACTGACATAGATATAGACCTGTCAAAAAAGAATAAAGCAATGAAACTGGTTTGATACCAGTTGTATTTAGTAAGTACATGCTAGTTATTAGAGATCACTATTTCTTTGCCTAAGTTCTCACAGTTAATCCTCTTAGTTACTTTGAATGTGAAATCTTGCCCATATATAATCATCAACCAAAAATATTACAAGAAACCACAAAATACAATGTACAAATTCATAAAAATAAATTTGGAAAAAAAAACTGATGTCATCAAAGCAATTGATAAGAGACTGGAAAACTAACACACACATATTTTGAAATATGTCTGGAAGCACATACTTTCATCTCTTTTCCCACACAGAAATTCAATAAAATGATAGTTAAAGGCATAAAAAGCTATAAAACTACAAGAACCAAGAGAACAAGAGAATACACAACAGTAAATAAAACTATCATTTAGAAGATGAAAAGCAGATGACTTAGTAAAATCTAGGAATCTATAACCCAAGAGTTTACAGAATAGAATATCAATGAGAAGTGTGCCAATATACCCCACAGGAACCTGGAAAAACTCAGGGTATGGGAGAACCAAGAATTGTACACGGTAAAGATGATGCCTTTCTGTTAAATTAGAGGCATTAATTAAAAGTGTATATATGGGGCTGGCCGAGTGGTGCGATGGTTAAGAACTGGCTTGGGACGCCAGAGGGCCCCGGTTCAGATCCCACATATGAGGGCCAGTGACACTGCCCTC